>NC_031965.2:10842706-11075206 GCF_001858045.2 Oreochromis niloticus
CTGGCAGGGAAAAGAATAAAGCTGTGTGATTTTTACTAACTGAATAACACCTGCAGATGTCTTGGTTTTCCTGACTAACAATCCAAACCCTAAACACGTCAAGTTTCAATCTCAGAGAGAACAAAAACATTCACGACTGAGAAGCTGAAGCAAGGCAGCGTTTGAGAATCATTTAAATGCTCCTTCAAGTATAAAACCAGCTCCACAGATCAGTAAGACCTGTTTTAGTTCTAAAATAAATTACCAGTGTGAAGGATTCACATTCACGAGGCATTACGTGCACTATCCACTGTTTGGAACCACATCCCTTCCATCTTTTGATGGTTTCAATCATGTTTATACGAAATAGACTCAGTTTTCACTTTATTAGGTACGCCTAGCTAAAATGAGTAAGGTCTGATGAAACAGTCCTGCAATAATTTCCGTGTTTATAATGTTTGGGTTTTTGTTGCAGCTGTTCTGAAGAGGTATTAATTCAACCTCACAGTTACAGCCAAAACAGGGCCTATTTACATCATTGAGAGTAAATGGTAGGTAAACAACAAAAGCCAAAAAACCCCCCAAAAAACTGTCAATTTAAAAATAAATTAACATTTTAACCATCAACTAATATCCTGAACATTAAAACCTTCATGAAGTGGGGTTTTATTTCAAGACTTTTGCAATGGACTGAGTGCACAGTGCCACAAAGAGAGTGCATCATTTACAAAACATCTGTATACGTTATTAAGCGCTAGTGAACTATTTAGAATCTGAAGTTATGCAACATTTATCTCAAGCTCCACTGGGATCAACTGGCATGAGAAAAAAAGTAGTCGTAGCAGCAGAGAGTCAGGTTCTCCAGTGTCCTGTCTATAATGTTGCGTGCTATGGCAGAAGTGCAGCTCTCCATTGGGGGCTGTCAAACAGAGGGCAGTAGGATAGGAAATGAAAACACCCTGTTCTTTAGAACCATGCAGCCTGTTAGAGAGCAGTCATCCCTTCAATAATGTACCAGCGTGTCTGTGGACTTGCACTAAGGGAGGCATTAAGGTGAAGGCTTTACAGCTGGCTATACCTCTTGAGTACAGCTATGTTTACATACACGATGCACTATAAAGTTTCAGAGCTTCTCTAATAGACAACATAATATATTAGATTTTGGGGATGAGCCTCAGTGACACAAACCGTTTTAAGCATCCATTCATGGCAGCAAGCTGAGCAGTACTCCATGTATCTGTACTGTTGTGGATTTACATAGTGTTAATGAATCTGCTGTGTAACACAGCATCTCTCAAATTATCCCTTCATTTCACTTTGAGTGACAATAAACCTTTGCAGTTTAATGGAAGCCTCAAACAAAAAACATTGGGTGCCAGCATCCGGTGCAAGACCCCGATACAGAGTCTGCGTACGTTTGTGCATACACCTTTCGAGGTGGCGGTATGGAGAATGCACTGTCAGATCTACGCCCTCTTTTTCTAGTTCTCAGTTCGCCTCGTCCTTGTTGAATAATTTATCGGTAAACGCGGGCCTTTATCTGAGCTCTGCTCGGTCACAGGTTTGCACACATGCATGAAACAAGGACCACACACACACACGCACATCCGCTGCGCTCTATTATTTGGAGATAAGTAATCATCATAATTGAGCTGCAGCTCAGGAATTGGAATCGGAATCTCAAACAGCCTGTTCAAGGCTCGGCTCTCAGTCACTACAAATATTTTAACTCTTCAGAGAGAGTGCCTCTTGATTTGCATCTGTTGGGACACTAATCCCAGTAAATAAATGTAAGATTCTCGTGTGGTGTTCTTCACTGATGAAGAACTATTGTTAGGATTTTGTAACAAACCAAAACAATTTTTTTTTAACACAGGAAAATCTGCTTGTTTAAATTCCTCAAATGAAGTTTAGTTTAGCTGAGCTGTTCAAGTACAATCACTCACTATCTTTGTATACATCTCTCGACATTGTTACTCCCCCATTTTCATTTCTCATGTTCATGCCTATTTGTTTGGCCATTTACGTTTGCAATCCTGCCGGTCCTTGAACTGTTTCAACTCATTCAAAGGGTGCCATTCAAACGATTAATTGAATAATCCAATTCTGTGCCAGTGTCTGTTAGTTTCGGGATCTGCCTTGAAACTAACAGTTTCAAGGCAGCTCGATTTAAATTTTACAGGAAATGCAGCATCATATGATCCAGTGTTTGCTTTCACCCTCGCCCTTTGCTGATCGCTCTTCTGAGTCATTCTAAGTTAAGCTATTGCTAACTCAAACTAATATCTCAATGAATCAGCTTTTTTAAAACTGAAAGGAGCGATGGAGTTGCACACGTCTGACTTCATAGGGAAGTAACTGACCAACTTTTTGTATTTTCATCCAGCGCAGAAAGGATTGTAGCTGCTTGTGGAAAGATGCGGGAAAGCCAATTGCTGACAGGCTTTTTTATGAAAGGAACATGAGTGTGTGAGGCTGCACTGTAAACAAACGCACCAGCTGCTCTTCTGCTCGACAAAGTAGCTGCTAAAGGACTGTTTACTCCAGCCATTGATAAAACAAAGACTTCTAGTCAGTATCCAGCTGTTAAAAAAAAAAGCTAACTTTATGTAAGACACTAACGAGCAGGACGACCAATCATGTTCTGAGTTCTGATTATCATAAAAGTGCAGAGCAGAGCATCAATTTCTCTTTATAGCCCTTCAAAGGTTGAATGAAAACAGATCATCACACTGGTACAAATACCATGCTGCCCCTGAGCTTGGGAGCTGCTGTGGGAATACTTAATTATATATGCCCACTACTTTTTATTTTCAGTGCATCAATACATCTCTCTGGAAAGTGTGGGCCCTGAAGGGATGCACAGAAATAAACTGAAATCGTAAATTAAGCTGCATCACTAATGTTTGGACACAGCGATCTGATTTGACTTGTTCTCCGTGCTAAACGTGTTACTTGAATTTGAAAGCGTCGAACTGAACCTGAAACAGCTGAATGAGCTCCAAAGATTAAAACAAACAAACAATAAAAGTCTAACTAAACCTGCTTTGGTTAGAAAACTGATGTCGAAATGTAAATCCGATAAACTGAATGCAATCATGCGAAAGAAGAATCTCTTACCTTCACTTTAGTGTTGGCAGGGATGTTGGTCTTCCATCGCACTGTGTAGTAGCGGTTATCTGTAACCTTTTGGCTCTTGGGCAGCGAGTTGTCGGCCCAGGTCACCTTGATGGTGTCGTGGCTCAGCACCGACGCCTGAACGCCCACCGGCGGCATCATGGGGAGAGGGTCTGGTACTGGGGTGTATGGAGCATGTAAGAGGTCGTACAGGTCAACATCGGGGTCTACAGGGTCAGGACATCAGGCCATAAAACCCAACATGCATGCGCACAAAAAATTAAAATGAGCAAATTAAAACGGAACGAGAAGCGTGGTGGATCAGACAGTGGAGCCAAAACAGGACGTGGGGAGGGACGCAGAGGAAGAAATAAGGTTAATGCGTTAAAAATGCAGGACGATGGCGGGGGAGGAGGAGGGGTAGGAGGTGGAGGTGGATGGTTAAGTGCAACAGGGATGGGATTGGGAAGGGTGAAAAGAAGGAGAGAGAAGATTCTATTAGAAAAACAGACACTGACCTCTACAATAAGACCAATCTACAGAAGCTACAGTACAGTATGTGCTGCTCTATCAACTGTAGCACTACGGAAAGAGAGGAAGAGATACTCTATTCATTAAGAAAAGATTACAGTAAATGGAAAACCGGAGTGAAAGAAGACACCCGTAATCCCGCTGCCAAAAGTTACATATTAATGTCAACCCAGTCATTTCAAAGAAAGAGTCAAAATGCATTTACAGATGTTTACATCATAGAGCTTTTACAACATTTTAAAGCAAAGTGGATGAACAGATGGGACACCGAGTGCCCTGGAATATCTTCTCAGAGTGGCGTTGAGAAGGCGCATTATGTTCTTGAAAACTGAAGAAGGAAAATTGAGGATTTAAGGAAGCCTGGAGGCACAGAAGAGGGGAGAGACACTAACAAATGGTGGCTGTGGTTGAGGGTTTGTGTCATGTTGCTGCTTTTGTTGTGCGGCTCAAAGGTGGAAAGCTTGTTGCGAGAGGGAGAGGTTGGTTGCTCCCTACTTTCAGTTGCAGTCCCTCTTTCAATCAAAGCTTTGTGTTTGGTGTCTTTACTTAATATGGGTCATTTTATACTAGGATATAAACTCACCAGCCACTTCAATAGGTACACCTGCTCAACTGCTTGCTGATGAAAATATCTAAACAGTCAATCACATGGCAGCAACTCGATGCCTTTAGGTATGTAGACAAGATAAAGAGAGCCTGCTGAAGTTCAAATTGAACATCAGAATGGGTAACACCCCCCCTCCCCATGATGCCAGACGGGCTTGTCCAGAGTATTTCAGAAACTGCTGATCTGCTGGGATTTTCTCCACACAGCCAATCTTTAGGGTTTACAGAGATCAGAGGAGAGTTGAGAGCTGATAGAAAGGCAGCAGTAACAGTACTCCTAGCACTGATTACAACCAGGGTATGCAGAAGAGCATCTCTGAACACACAGCTTATTGAACCTTAAAGCAGATGGGCCACAGCAGTGAGGACCACACATTCCTTCCACTAAGAACAGGAAACTTAGGTAACAATTCTCATAGCCTCACAAAATTTGGACAATAGGGGACTGGAAAAAACGTCATGAGGTTTATGAGCCTTGACGGCTGCTGCGACATTCAGACAGATGGGTCAGAATTTGTCATAAAGGTGGGGGAACAGCAGATTGGCAACTGTGTGATGCCATCATGTTAATATGATACATGGTAGACTATGGTGGTTCCAGCACCTTGTCAAATGCGTGTCAACAAGAATTAGAGCAGTTTTGAAGGGAAAGAGGGTCTAACCATTACAAGCGTGATGTACCAAACGAGTGTCCGGTGAGTGTATGTGTGGTACATTTTGGAGAAATGCATAGATAATTCAGTAAAAAAACACAAATACTTGAATACTAACAATATCATAATAGTACTGTCTCTCCAGTGTGCACAATTATTAGTACTTAACCAATGAGAGGTAATTAAGTAAAAGCTTCCATAGTGTAATATTAGTATCTTTTTAAATGTTGAGTGGGGTTCAAACTAAGGCTCCAACATGCAGCTGCTGGCCATCATGCTGAATGATAAACACTTTAAGATGACCTTGTGGCCAGTGAATTCACTGCTCACAGCTCTGTCCTTGGTTTAGCTGTGACTGGAGAAAAAGCTGGTCTGTCACCCGTGATGACACTCCTCCTCAGTCCACTTGTTGGCCCTCTACTCTCCGCCTCGCTCCATTTGACGCCTCTGTACATAGCTGCCCTCATTATACGCCCAAGACTGAGTCACAGAGTTTGTGTGTGCGTGATGAAGCGCCAAGCATTCATGCGGCTGCGGAGAGGCACTGAGGTTTTGGAGTGGCATGCAAGCTACATTTCTTTGCCCAGGCTGGAAGAATACAGCGTTCAATATTGTGAAGGAGAAAAGGCTGACTTGCCCTTGTGAAAAAAAAAAATCTTTTCCAAATAGAGGTGAAATATTTCATTTCCTGCTTTTCAGTTAAGTGTCGTATTATTATAAAGTATTCAGCCTAGCACTTTCTCAACCAAAGTTCACCAAGTTTTCCTCAGTTTTTTTCAAAAGTAAAAGTACTATGTAGGTCAGCTTGTCTTTTTAATCCCGACTTGAACAAACTGGCAGGAAGGGAACGCGCCCCCGAGGATTCAGCAGCAGCAGACGATGGTGGTGGGCTTTGGTTCTGCTTTGAGAGGAAACGTTTGGATCTGACGAAGGGTTGCCAAAGCCACCACAGGGGGTCTGCGTGTGCGCAGCTCTGTATGTGAGTGTGTATGTGAGAGGATGTGAGGAAGCGAGAGCTTCATAGAGAGAAGGGTACAGTATGACAGCGTGCGAGTGTGTGCGCGCACTCCGGCTGCCACCCCCCCTCGACGCACGTTGACGTGATTCATGTCATCCAGCATCCCACCCCTCCTCAATTGGTTGGTGCAATAGTGCTGCAGCAGAGACAAACTGGAGTGATCAAGGCTGAGCGGAGAGGTGGGAGGCTGGTTGAGAAAAGGAGGCGGGTGCAGCCCACATTCTGGGACACCCCAGGGTGCATGGGCTGGCTGTCTTCTGACACTGTCACATAATCTGTGTGAACTCCACGAACATGCAGTCTAACTGGCAGTGCCTCACGCTTTAAGATCATTTGTCAAGCACACTGGATTGGGACTTAAGTCCTACTTTTAATTGTGTGGCTGGCAGCCTAACAGGACTGTCCATATTCTGCGGCTGTTTTTAGTCTGCAGCACAGAGAAAACTGCGTCTCAAAGTTCGACTGATGCTGGATATTTCAGGTCAGTGCTGATGTCTGCCAAAATCCCATTACGCTAACATTGCATAATGAACATTTGTGATGAGGTTCTTTTGAAGTCGGTTATGAAAGACTTCATACAAACTTGTCGCTGCATAAAATATTCTTCTTTTGCCTGATGAAGGGGTTTTTTTTTTTCTTTACTTAAAAAAAAAAAAACTCAAGTAAAGCTTCTGCCCATTCATCCTGGTTAAAATATCCATCATCACTCTCACATCAGGACTCATAGTCTGGGATAAAAAAATTAAGGGGTTTGCTCACTTGATTAAAAAGAGACTTAAGTATTCTGGGGGCCATGATGAAGAGAGTTAATTAGAGCAGTGAGACTCCCCGATGACCCATTATCTGTCTGGTAATTTGAAGTCGAGACACATTTTGTCTGATAATGACGCTGGATTAGAGAGCGCGAGTACGTGTAACTCAGAATTATTATTATTATTTTTTTTTTTACAGCCACACAGTGCAAGGAGCACCGCTCACATTACATGTGATCTGAAGAACAACAAGATGAAGAGACTAAATGTGACCACTTCAAATGTTGCCTCTGAGCGCTTCAAAATGTAAGAAATCCACTATCGTTTCAAATAAGAAAAGCCATTCGACATGTGGATGTGTCTGGTTCCTACCTGACTGTGCTCTGGTGACGGCGCTCTCGTACACAGGAATGCCTTCACCCACGTTATTGAAGGCTTTTAGTGTGATCACGTAGTGGGAGCTGGGGTCTGTGAGAGAAAGAGAAGGATGGGGTGGGGGGGAATAAATTGATGCAGCCATCTCATCAACCAAAACTCTTGAGACGCTCAGCTTGAGATTGCAATATTAGCAGAGCGAGTATTTGAATACAGTCAGTCCTATTACAGCCATTATAATAAAGACCTCAATTATGCATATATACAGTACTGTGTAAAAGTCTTGAGCCAACCCTCATCTCTTTACATTTTTCTTCTTACACTAGAAGGACCAGCTGAAAGGCCAGGTCTATGTTTGGTGGGTCTTTGGTGGATTTGATCTCTTAAAACATGATTCAGATACAGTTCATCTGCTGTAGTCTAAGGAGCTTGGAAAGAAACGTGTCTGGACTTCTTTAAGTTGCATGAAGACATTTAACCTCTAATCCGAGAAGCTTCTTCAGAACCTCTTTTCAGAGGTGAAAAGTCCAGACGCTTTTCTTTCCAAGCTCCTTAGACTATGATGACCTGGATGACTGAGAACCTTCACAGACATATTCATCTGCTGTAGGTGGATTTCTGGGCCTGCCGCTTCTTTTGACCCAACTAGTCCAGTTTTTTTCAAATGTTTTCTGTTTTAGGGACACACTTCACACCAGCTAATATTCACCTAATAGTCCTTTGGGAATCACATTGTTGGGTCAACAATACCATTTAAAGTCTGTCAAACTGTGTTATCTTTGGCATTTTTCACAGATTCTACTAAGTAGCAAAGTGCCTAAAGATACAATTTAAAATTTGTTCTTCGCCAAGTCATCTGCTATGTGTAGACACAACGCTGATCCATTCCTTTAGTTAAGGTGCCTTTTGTATGCTTGAATGATTCATAAGTCAGTGTTAAGTGGCTTAACAGACAAAACTCTGAAAATGGTCAGGTTCAAGGGATTGGACTGAAAATGACTGAAAATAAATTAATGTCCAAATAAAAACTCTGAAAGACCTTCAGAAAGCCTCACTGGAAGAAAAATATGAAGAAATGGGTGAAAAATTCCTCCCTGTGTCTCTTTTTTCTATCCATCTTCTAGGCCCCCTTACTACAGCATTTAGACAGTGATCAGCTATGGCAGAGTGTGATGATAGAGTGTGATGCGCATTATATACTTAGAAGAACAAAAAAATCAAATGTTTCTTGAACGGTGCTTCTATCAGAGCAGAGCTTCCTGAGGTTTAAAAGGAATTAACTTTAATTTCATCACGTAGGTTTTACAGTCAAATACAGTTTGTGTGAGTTTCCCAAAGGCTGCATTGATCACATGCAGAGAAATGGCCCTCATGCAAAAGAACAAGCAGAACATTTTAATGAGGTAAAACTGGTTTGATGACAGCGAGCGCTAAAATCACCAAATATTTTATTCAAATATCATGACCTTTAATTATTGTGTGCCCATTAGGCCAATCTGTATAATTAGCAGCTCAGGCGTGTGGTGGAGAGGATCTTATTAATTCTCTAAACACTCACTGTGGGGTACAGATGAATTAATTCAGTGTTTGTGCGTCTGCCTGTGTGTTTGCTTATAATACACAAACCATTAATTAAACTTAGTGTATAAAGTATCACATCAAATAGATCACATTAACATTTTGTCCGATAATGATTTGACACGTATTTGATCCTTATGTGTAACTATTTTGGGGAGACGAATGTGCACACATCTATACAAAAAGCTGAAAGAAACACATGTGAAGAACAAAAAGACTGTTCTTACCGAGGTTCTCGATAGTGAAGTAGCGCTGCTTGTAGTCCACCTTGATGGTTTGCGCGTGTGGACTGCCGATGCCGTAGCCGATCGCGTAACCGCGCACCATAATGTCCTGGTTCTCCGGCGGCGTCCAGCTCACCACGATGCTGTTGACCAGCGGCCGGACGTGCAGCGAGCTAGGCTGGTCCGGAACGCGGGACTCTGATGGGCGAGAAGCAGGAAAAACTTCAGATGAGGAGGAAAAATAAATGCTAAAATAAATAATTGCTCAAAACCAAGTGACAGCTTCCGGTTTAGTAAAACAGCTGACGTTACCATCCAAGTCGCTCTCAAACGTCTCTGCCGTCATCCACTCGGTGGCCGGTCCCGTGCCATTTACCGTCATGGCTGACACTCGGAAGGAGTACTCCGTTCCATGCTCGAGACCTGGACGGGCAACACCAACACATCAGCCTGAGGTTCACAGCTGGAGTATTTAAATAGAGCTGTGGCCAAAATGACCCCCCAAGTCAACTCCTCCATTAAAACCTCTCTCAGTCCTGGTTTTACTTTACGATTTACTGGTGTGCTCTGATTGGCTGGGTCAGTTGGGCTTTCAAATTTGAAAACACAAATATTTTAAAGCAGATACCTGATACGTCTCTCCACGGCTTAAGGAGAAAATCCATAACTCGCCCAATCTATATTAAAGTGATTAAATTTTATTTTCACATCTGATGAGTACGATTTGATGGGATTTAAATAAAAACGCAGCACTTGCCTTTAAAACAAGTTAAAAAGAGAGTGTCTGATAAAAAGTAGCACAAAACGAGAGACACTAAGAGCAGAAGTTTAAAAAGAAAATGGTAGTCCGTATTAATTCATATTTTAAAGCTATATCTCCCTTAGAGTGAGCTGCAACACCGCTGGGTGCCAGCTTTGGTATTCAGAGAAGAGGGGAACGCCTGCTGACAAATGATGTGTTGCTGTATTAATTTGCTGCAAAATTTTTCATCATCGCCGTATTGTCCCATTTGCACGCTACATGCTAATCCTGTACTCTCTTCGCTCTGTACCCACTATTCTGGGCCGCCCTTGGGGGTAGCTTCTGAAGACTGCCTAACCATCCGTGCCTCCGAGGCTACAACATCTTCTTCTAAACGCTTCTGAACCAACAAACACCCCTGTGTTCCCCCCCACAGAATGTTCTCCAAAAATCAACTTTTAAGTGTATATTCTCTTTGATGCAGCACACAGCATGAAGCCGGGCCACTTGAAAGTTGCTGAGACGACATCTAATATTAATCACCGCTGCCGTGCCTCTCTGGTGATATTGTGCATATTTTGCTGATAGCGGTGGGTAATGTTAGGGTACAGTAGGATGTGTAACTCAATTGCAATGGGTTTAGAAACCGATGTGTGGATGTTGAGTAAATAAACAGGCCCGCAGTTAGTCTGACTAATCCCATGAATCATCTGATACGCATCTTCAGGCTCAAGATAAGAGATTTATTTAAAAAAAATTAAAAAAAATCCTGCACCCCATCAGACACGGCTCACACTTTCCAAGACGCATCAGATAAAGATACTAAAATATAGAGATGACATGGAGTCTGATAGCATAAAAGTTTGAGCTTAGGGCTCAGTGAAAATGTCAAAAAGGGGAGTTCTTTGTGGATCTATCATTTTAAAATCAGATTCGATATGTAAATCTATGCATCTGTATCACTTTTGGGCTTTTAGACGAGGGCACGAAACCATCACAGTGTCATTGTTTTTGTGGACAGCTCTAAAAACACCCTGCAGACGTCCACAGGGATGCGTGTGTCCATAACTGTACAGCAAAGTCTTTTGCTCACAGCACTGCCTGTTAAGAAAACTGTTCACGTCTCCTCTCCAACTTGTCTTTGCACTTTTTTATCTGGTGATGGGATGACTTTTCGTAGCTGCAGGGCGTGTATAGCTTTAAATGGTCCGTCTTTCAAACCCAGTTCTGAACCTGCGTATCCAGGGTGGTTTGGAAACTTTGTTTTCAAACTGGGTTAAAAGGCCAAGTACATACAAGAAACATTTTACTAGCAGATGTGAACTATGGTGGCTCTCTTCCCACATCTGAACACTCACTGAATGTAACTGGAGGTCAAGTTCATAGCTAAACTCAACCTGTACACATGGTAATAAATGCAATACATTCATAAGCACGTCCACTGGTCTGAGGGAAGAGGATGGATTTATTCAAAAAGTCCATTACCATCCAAGAGCTTGTAAAGCTGGGTGCCTTCAGTGGTTTCAGATTCGCTCCTGCGGGATCCTTTCCGGTATCGTATCTTGTAGCCGGTGATCTTCCCGTTCTGGCCGCTCAGGGGCGGGGGCTGCCACCGAAGCATGATGCTCTGAGACGGGGAAAGGTGTAAATGAAACAGAATGTCATGTTTAGCACGTGCTTTTGGAGCCTGTAGCTGTAAAGGTGACCTCACAGTTTAGCAGGCGGCATCGCACCTTCCCATGCACCTTGGCGTGGACCTTTGTGTTAACAGAACCCTGCGGGTTCACCGCGGTCCAAACGAGAGGGAGACCCACATAGAGCAAACACCCCCGTGAGCGCGAGAGACGCAGCGCAAACAGATGCATTAGGAAGAGATGACTATGAATAATAAAAGTTGTGATGATAAGCGAGGTGTGTGGTCAGGTTAAGCCTGCAGAGACACCGAGGCAGAGAGATGAAGGCAAGACGCTCTGCTGGCGGGCCCACGCTGCACTCTTTTGGGATGTGTGCTGCTGAGTTTTTGTGTGCCTGTGTGTGTTTAAAGAGATAGGTGGGGGGTGGCTCAGCGTGGGAGAAGAGTTAATTAACGCTTCCCCACTGTCACACTGATGCACAAAAGCCCGAGTACACGCACAGGGCACGCGCGCGCTCCTCCCCAGCAGAGTCGAGGGAATTGCACAAATTAAATTTGTGTGAAGTGTGTTCAATTATTTCCATTTTTCTTATTACACTATCGGCCCCGGCTCGTCATGTCTGTTGCGTTTCTACCTTCCTCGCGCTAATCACAAAAAACCTGTTTAATTGACTTTTGTAAACTCACAGGGGAAGGTGAAGAGGCAGATGCCAAAAGCAAAAAAAACAACAACAACAAAACCCCCCCAAAAAACAGAGAACATAGATCAGAAAAACACGATAATCAGGTTGCCTTGTAGGTGAAAGATGCACCGTTCTGCTTGACAGGACCCAAAGAGGAGACCACAAATGAAATGAATGTTAATTAGCTCTTTTCCACTTGCGTTTGGTTGGGTGTACAGAACTAATTGCATAAATGGTTTGTATCTAAATACTTGTACTGTAATTATTCTTTTAATGGCTTGTTTACGCTCAAAGTGAAAGACGATGACAACAAAAAGAGAAAATGAGATGAATTACTGAATGACACTTAAAGAAAAAAAAGAAATCTGTCAGATGTTTGTTTCACAGCCTTAAACCACTTGGTCTGAGCCAAAGTGAGGAGGGACAGCTGGCCTCACGCACACTATCCTCTCAGCAAACTATTCATGTCTCTTCCACAGACTGAGCCCGCTTCATTTTACTCTTAAAATTAGCATGAGAGCATTTTCTCTCTACAAATCTCAGCAGAGGATCCCTCAGCATGGGTGGCTAGCTCTAACTCAGGCTGGGAGTGTGTGATAGGATTGTCTGTCAGTGTTTTCCCTCACTTGGGCTAAGCATCGACCAGCAAAGGGCCAAAAGTGCCGGTTGCCGTTTTTGTAGTCAGTGCACACGCCCTGAGGTTTTCCCTATCTCTTCTTTTTTACTTTTTGCAAATTGCTGTCTCACATGTCATGAGTGAGAAACATCTTTTGTAAAAATTAATCCCTCACTCGGGTGGGAAAGTACAATAAATAGGCCTACAGCTCTCTGTTTGAAGATCAAATGCCTGAGATGATGGGCAGCCGAGGCCCGTTTCCTGTTTTAATCAGGGGCGTGTTGTGCAGCCAGCAGCCACCTCAGCAGCCTTATCAAATAAAGCGCGTCACGCGAGAACTGCGGCATGTTTCGGCTGAAATAAACAGGATTTAACAATGAAACTTAAAAAGACTGAGAGGATGCCAGGACTTGTTGGCTGAGCTGTGGGGGAAAAAAAGAAATTGATCCAGTTATCTCTGCTCCAGAGAGAAAATTGAATCTAGATAAAATGAGATCTCGCTTTTAAACAAGTAAATCTTTTTATCACGTTGCCTATTAGCCTGCTAACAAAAAAAAAAGAAAAAAAAGGTGAGTGAGAAAGTGAGATCTCTGTTACCGAGGGTGAATTGGAAACTGGTAAGTGATCACACTTCTAACCGTTTGCACTTAATGAACCAATATTGGTTGAAAAGTTAACTTTTCCAACTTACATTCATTATGAGTTGTGTTATGTCGGGTTTCAACTAGACGTCTAAACTTCATTCGACCTATAAATCCTACCTGAGTATCAGTTTTAGTGAACCCGCATCTTCCTGTATCCTATCAGATTTGAGCTGTAGGCTCCCATGCCAGTTTCTGTACGGATGGAGTGATACTGAGGATAAAACCTTCTGACAGGCGAGTCTCCTGCCGACGAGAAGATCGATGAGGGTTCACACGCCCTCTTAACCAGCTGGGGCTACAAGGATCTGACGCAGCTAATAACACAGCAACAACGGTGCACTGGCCTGCGGGCTATGTATCTGTTCAGCTGCTTGTGTGTGCGAGTGAACGAACGAGCGGGCGGGTGAAGGCGGATTTGCTGAAGCAAACACATAAACACAATCGCTGTACAACAAACAGTTTGCAGGCAGTTTAGGTGTACCTGCAGCTTAAAGTCCTCAATAAGGCAACAGAGAAACCTAAACAAGTTAAAAGGTCTGTCGACGCGCCCTTCAGTCGAGACAAATAAACCTCACCTTTGAGTTCTGGACCTCGATGGTCAGGTTTTGAGGCGGGGCACTTGGTACTGTGGAAAAATGAAAATACAGACAGTTTGTTAGTGTGAAACTAAAGAAAACATAGAAATCTACATTTTGGCAGAGCTCAAACAATCAAGTTATTAATTATTTGGACAAAACAACGTTATAAAGATAGCCCTATTAACTGAGAACCTCAAGTTTTGGATTGTTGGTTGGACATAATGTGGAACCCGGGGTTGTCTTCCTTCTTTCAGCCGCTCCCTTTTCTACCTTCAAGTCACCTTATCGTTAGCATCCTGTGTCACACCAACCCTCCTTTGTCCTCCTTCGCTACATCCATATTAGCTGCTTTACAGCAAGGAAACAGTGTGTGCTGACACATTTGCCTCGCCAGATTTATCTTACAGTTACAATACTCTTTATACCCCAACTTTTTAAATGCTTTCGTGGTGGTTGTAGCTCAGGAGGTAGAGCAGTAATGTTTGATTACTGGCTGCTCCAGTCTGCATGCCAAATATCCTCGGGCAATGTACTGAACCTTGAGTTGTTCCCAAAGAGTTTGAGTGTGAATGTGTGTGAAATTAAGGCAGAAAAGTACTTAAAAATAAAAAAAAATTTAAAAACTGTTGAGCGAGACATGTTAAGCAAAGTGTTTTGAGTGCTCAAGAAGAGTAGAAAGGAACTATATAGGAACATTTCCAGTTACCATTTCAGTGGTGTTACAATAAAAGAGGAGTCAAATTAGTGTTGGTACATTTACACTTCATCAGTCCACTAACCGTCAGACAGAGTGCGAACGACGACGTCCTCAGTGGAGACGCCAGAACCGTGCCTGTTGTTGGCCACCACGCGGAAACTGTACTCCGTGTTCTTCTTCAGCCCCGCCATGCTGTACGACTGGCCATCTATGTCAATATCCTGAACGAGAAAGGGAGGGAAGGAGAGGAACGGAACTTGTCAGTGAATTGAGAATCGTGCGACTCCCCTTGCTTAAAAAGCAAACACGCCTCTACTTTCACGGCTGCTCACCGACATCTCGATATTTACGAACAACGGGAAAAACAAAAACCGAATACGTGAAGCTTGTATGAAAAGGAAACGTTTATGATTACCTGCAGAAAAAGACAAAAACACTGATAGCACTCCAGTGTAGCATTTTTATAGTATTTCACAGCCAACAGCAGTCTGATAAATGCAGACATTTAGGACCGTTCCAGTAGCTTCACAATGTGACGCCAGCCTTCATCGTTTCATCACGCTAACATTTCTGTTTGTAATTCGGTGTGAAAATGTCGTCTTCCGCAGAGACGCAATTTGTGCCTTCTGTGATTTTGACTTGCTTTGCTTTACAAATTGGGCACGCTGACACATGCCCAATTACTTCAAGCCTATTTGCATGCAGCTCTTTGGTTGTGACATTTTGGGCAAAGAAAAAAAAAAAAAAGGCACTTGGAGGAAACTCTAATCTTGCTTCCAGAGCGGTCCATTCCTCGACCTCTGAACTTGGGTCAGGTGATTACCTCTGGCCACGTCACCCTCGAAGGCGCGTCATATGTTGTCCCCGACTTCCCTCTGCCCTTTCAATATTTAATATCCGTTCAGCACTGTGTCTCTCTCTAACTTCATCTCCCTTCAGTCCGCTTCCTTCACCTCTCCTTTACAACTACTTCTTCATCTCTCCCCCTTTTTCACCTCATCTCTGGCTCTCTCCTCCAGGGAGCTGAGGCATCATTACTCAGTGCACCGGCTGACGTTTCATCCATTATCATATTAAAGGCTTTTTAATGCCTCACTGGCTTGCACACTGCTACTGCTGGGGTTGACTCAATATCTAAGCAGCTCGATTCCACTCTTGTGACAGAGTTAGTCCTGCAGAGAAGCACCTAGTGAATCATATCTGCTTTCTTTTAGCACAATGCCCTGCTGTTTCTGTGAGACGATGAATCATTAAGAACGCCGCCAAAAATCAGCACAAAGGGTCTTGGCAAATGATTAGGGATTCTTACCTCATCACAATTTGTATGAGAAACCAATCAGTCGTACGCATTTTATCTAATGGGCCCTGCAAAATCATGGAATCAGCTACACACACTATACCTCGCTCACAGGGTAAACTGTGAGCAGTGAGCGCACGCTGCATCTGTTTAAAGTCTGGGCTTATTTCAGGTGATTTAAGCAATTTATCACCGATAAAAGAAAAGCAAAACACAAAGACGACATTGCAAAGCAAGTGGTGTGACATATGTTTCAGGACAATCTTGTTTAGAATTAAATAATAATAAAAAACAATCCTCAATTTTACTTTAATTTTCTACTTATTTTTCTGATTCATGTGTTTTTAATTCATTGGTTTTTAAAATCTATTGTGAAGCACTTTGTAGCTTCATTTTAAAACATGAGCTGCAATTTAAGGCAAAAAAAAAAAGAAAAAAAAAGTTTGGGCTGGGTAAAAAAAAACCAAAACGTTTTGGACACCTGTTTATGTCTTTGCTACCTGAAAACCTTTGAATTCAAAATAAAATCAGTCTTCGATAGGCGCTCGAGCAGCGCGAGTTTGTCCCTGGAGTGTGGTTCACGCCCTACCTGCTCTTTGCCGACGCTCTTGTCCGTGTAGTACAACTTGTACGAGAGGATCTCTCCATTGCCAGTGAGGGGTTTGTCCCAGCTGAGAAAAACGGAGGTCGGCGTGTTGGACACCGCCTGCAGGTTAGGAGCCGGGCCGGGTACTTGGACTGGTGACGAAATATCACAGGTGGACAGAAATTAGAAAAGCAGCAAGTGCGACCATTTTGTTCTCTTATCTTGAACAGTTCTTCATTTTTGTTGTGTCTCATCTGGGAGAAAGAAACTAATTTAGCAATTCCTAGTTCTTACCACCTAAGACATATTCTTGGCTACCTCACAGTCACATTTCCCAGCGCTAACACTGAGGCCAAATTGTCCCCCTCCGGACTGGGCTGCCAGCGTGCTGATTTTCTTCCTAGTCCCAGGACAAAAGCGGAAGTTTCAACAAAAACATCAGTATGCATCTAATATCCTGTCACTGCTGGGATCCTGCTACCTTTGACTGTGGTAGCCTGTTTATTGTATTGCACTTGAATAGTAAATTAAGGCAGCAGAAACAGAATGTATATTTATATGTGTCTGTATCCTGGCTTCATAATATGCTGGTATACTAGATGAATATGGGATGTAGTCCACTTTTACAATTAGCGCTGAGTTAATTTTGCAGCGGGAGCTGATCTCCTACATAACTCAGTGGTGCAGGAGGCTATGGAGAAACAGAACTGCACTGGTTATCTGGTGCAAACATAAATGAAAGCAGACAGGAACCTCAAACTAAATATGTCATGTAATGTGCAGCGTGCTCAAAGACACAGGTATCATAACAACATGTGTATCATTGTTCTAATAATCTGTGACTACACTGTGTCTACGTATATACATGGACGTTACTTGTTGTGTCTGTACTGTGGCCCATTGGATTTCAAATCAAACAGTGACTCTGAGGTTAAAGTGCCTGCTGTCAGACACGGAGCTATACGTCTGCTCTGGATACATCTTGTAGACATTAGCTGCAGGTGTTCCTGCCAGAAGAAAGAAGCTCCCATTTGTCAGCGTGCACAGATGTTAGAAGGGTGAGAGACTGTGTGTGTGTGTGTGTGTGTGTGTGTGTGTGTGCACGCAGGTGTGTAAAGCCCGTCTCTAAAGAGAAGTGATACAGAGGGAGTGTGGTTTGCACATGCTTGGCACTCGGATGCAGGTCAACAGTTTAAGCTCCAGTTCGTAGCATGTTCTTACATTAAAGGCGCACACACGCGACAGAGATATACGGCACAGCTACAGCCCGCCCTCACTGCTATCCCCCTGGGTGGCTGTGCTCCTGCTGCCGGGCATTAAGATGTAGCATGTGTGCTTTTGTGTGTTGATTCGTCCGCCCTCCAACCAAGGACACAAGTAGAGAAACAGCAGCTGACCTACAAAGTGACAGTGACTGAGCTGTAGCTTAGTCGAGAGGAGAGGGTTGTCCACAGTCTGACAGTGTGCTGGGAAATCCCCTTCACAGTACTTTCAAGTGATTTTGGAGCAGCAGCCACAGAGAGGTTTACACACTCAAACACAAAGAGAGAGGAGAGGAAGGGAACCACTTTGCTCCTCCTTCCTACAGTCGTGCTTATGTGTCCTCTATTCAAAACATCCTAATGAGTTTCTCAGTAGACTGGAAGAGGAGAGTGTTGGAATCTGGAATACTAATTTCCAGCATTCCTCACTCAGGTAGGCATGTTTCGAGCCAAACACACGGAGGATTCAAGTAAATGATGAGGAGTAAACAAGTAGTGGCTTATAAGAAGAAAATGCAGTGTTTCTCTGGTCTGCTCTTGGGTGGTCTGCCTTAACGAACAGCACTAAACAGCCTTCTCTGTGTGTGCCCATGTGTGCGGGGAATATGGGATGTCTCTGTTTGAAGTGAGCGTATGCTGCATATGAGTGAATATTTGTTTGTGCGAATGTTTATTTGCCTCTTGTGTGCTTCCTTTGAGTGCATCCTGTTTGCATCAGTGTGAGCAGTGTGAGCACGCTTCCGACAAACTGGCTCGAGTGTGGCTTTGTGTTTATGTGTCCTGTTTACCGAGCACATATAAATGTGTGTGTGTGTGTGTGTGGAGTAAGTGAGAAAGAGTGTTACCTTCAGCTTGGGTGGCCACTTTGAGCGCTGCAGAGCTCTCGCCCTGGCCGTTGCTATTGTGGGCCACAACCCTGAAGCGATATTTGGTGTCTGGCATGAGGTTCTGGATGGTGACCTGCATCTCCCCTGGACGACTGGTATTCACGACTCGCTCCCTGATGGGGGGGTGGGGGGTCGCACGCAGACAGGTAACAGAACAGTTAATCATTCGGACCTCAAATTACCCAGAAAGTTAATGCTGGTTTGCAAGAAACAAAGTGAAGTGGCATTTAGAGCGCCTAATATCTTGGTGCCAAACACAGGTGCGCATTGATCCCAGTACGTTAGCACAAAAAAAAGAGGCAATCGAGGGCTGACCTGCGGGGGGAACTCAGAGTTCATCAGTGTCTTTCTTTTAAATCAATGTATAAAAGCCTCAATTAGATTTTTGGATTTTATATGTATATTATATAAGTTTTAGGCTTTTTTACATTAGTATTTAAAGTGGAATCGGATTGTAACGTATTACTATGACGTTGCACTCGAGTCCTGCGTGGTCTTTGTTAATCACTATCTAAATTGTTTTTAATCTTTTGGTCGAGACTTTTTTAAATTTTTTCCTGTATTTCTCGGAGGCACTTTGTAACATTGGCTTTGATAATAAAGTTTATTAATAGAGGACTTCTTATTCTTAAAAATAAGTGTCATTATTAGTAAGCCTCCTTCTTATTTTTTTTAATCCATTAGTTGGCATCCATTAACTTCCAAAAAAAACCCAAACCCTCCATTCTGAAAAACTTTCATATTAAATGCATTTTCCATCAAAATAATCCTTTTTGTACCTTACAATGGCTGAGATGTAACTCAGTACACGTGCCTCTCTACCACTTACCCACAGCTACTCTCCCTCTGAATCTGCATGTCCCTCTTCGTCACATGCTCTCTTGCTATGTGGAAGGAGTCCCAGTGGCCTTTCCACACTGCCACATTATTCTTTTGTTTTGTTTTTTTAAAAAGTGGGAATGGAAAATATGAAATCCGCAGTAACAGGAGCATGCTGGACAGCAGCTTAAAAATGAAACAAAACATCTTGATGGATTAACATTCGGAACCCTTATTGCACTAACTTTATCTTTATGCACCTCCTTTACTCTGCTCCATATGCACGTCTGTATCACTGCTCCACACACAAAAACAGAGAGCAGAGGAGAGAAAGAAACTAGAGCAGAAACTGGCATGATTGCTAAATTAATGCTGGCACTGGTCTATAAACTAACCAGCTCACCTGCTGACAGCAGGACCGGGAGACCTAGTTTACAACCTCGCCGATTTATCGGTATACTCCACGCATTTGCAGATCCTGTTTATTAAAGGTTTGCTTTTGCATCCCTGGTTCTAAGTGTAAAACACCGCTGAGCTGGGTGACTTCTGAAACTTGCTTACAGTCATGTTACAGAGAAGACATAAAAAAGAAGACTTTGGGAAAATCCTCTCAGCTTCTTAAATTTTATTCTCAGTCAGTAAATCCTCAGCCTGTGAAGCTGGGAGGAATTTACCACAGAACTATTTGGGGGGGGGGAAGCGAGCACGGTATTTGAACATTTGTTTTTGGGTTTATATTTGTTTAAAAAGGAGGTTTTGTTTTAAGTGACCGAACTTCTTGAATCAGATATTTTCAGTGGTCTGAGCCTCCTGCATGGAAATGTGTGTACTTCAGCAATGTGCTGATGCCAGCAGTCGTGTGTGTGTATTAGTACCCCCTCCAGGAAAGTGTGCGTTCTACCTGCTCGTGCCCTCCTGGCTGTAGAAAATGGAGTAGGTCAACTCGTCTCCGTGTGGCTCGGCTGGTTGACGCCAGGTCAGCTTGATGAAGCGAGTGGACACCAGCGAAGCCACGACGTCTCGGGGGGCCGAGGGGGTAGGCCCTGCTGGACTGCCTACACCTCTGGAGCCTGGTGTTACATGGTCAGTAGTGTTAGGAGTCAGTGAAGGGGGAGGGAAAGAGGGCAGGGCTACGACTTTGGGTTGGGAGGGGTAGGGAGGGAGGGATGGCGGGACGAGAGCAGGGAGACCGGGAGGGAGACAGCCGTAGCATGTCGGGGTCGGGTGGGAGAAATATTGTGCAGAGGTGCCCAAAAGGAACGGGTTGAGGAGAGGAGTTGAAATGGAAATGACAGTGGAACGAAAGAAAGGGAGGAAACAAAAAAAAGAAAAAACAAAATAACAACAACGTAACAAAAAAAAAAAAAAAAGACTCTTGGTGTGACAAGGAACCACAATACAACACTTCTACTACACTCACAAAGCTGACAAAGAGGGAGGGACTACACATGCAGATCTACACATAGCTGTCTAATGCAAGGGCAGTGGGAGCAGAACATAGTGTCACACACTTAACGTTCACCATCAGCGGCTTTCCTGCCAATCATTGGCATTAAAATGAATGATTGGACTGCATTTCTGCAAGGAGAGACACTTTGTCGTGACAGAGACAAAGTCATCTCGTGGCCTGTTACACAGGAAAACCGTCGGACTTTTATTTCACAGTAAAACAGCTCCGGACTAACCCGACCCCCCCTCATAACTAACGATGCTGCTGAAGCACTTCTGTCGTCGCATTCCACAGCCAAGCCACAGAAATGTTTGTGATTTCATTTAGAGTGCGTGTGTGTGTTTTTCTTTTTTCCTCCTCCTCCTTTTCGGAGGAACAATCTGCGGTCGGACCTCGTGAGATCTGCTTTCCATTTGCCTGGCAAGCAGGCGAAACAAAACCATATGGAAAGAATGTTAGTCCGTATGACATTTCCATTTGTTTGCAGGTCGGGGGGAAACGGACTGGAGGGCAAGGCTGAAAATATAGAAAAGGCGCATGGCAAGTGCTGCGCTCAAACGGTGTGTTATTACTGGAGAAATTGCGATGGAATGGAAAGCGGCTGCCGGCATATTTATCTGTCACAGCATGTGGACTAACCGCTAATTTGGCTTTCAGAATTTGTTTACGTATCAAAGAGTTCACCGACTTCTGTGATTATATAAAAGCCGACATCTGATATAGAAGATTCTGACCCACCCCCAAAGAAAAATGACATTGTCTGTATACACTTTCTGTATATAAACACTCAAGAAACTTTAGCTTCAGCTCCGTATTTATGGGTTCTGTGTATACAGAGTATTGCTCTGAAGAACTGCTGCTGAATTTGTAGCATGCTCCAGTACTTTGGATGGGAAATAAACAGATTGTCAGGCTCAATTTTAGCTTGTTTACATTTACACTCAATAAAAAATAAAAAAAAAAAGGTACTGTTGCCCAAATTTGGATATCTGTCTATGAAATCCAATCTCTCGTTAAAGTCACAGACATCAGCACGACACCTTGTATAGGATATTTGGAGGGTAACTTCTTGGACATTTCAGGAATGTTTTGGGGTTTTTTGGGTTTATTTTTTATTCATTTGCATCTGGAAAGATGGATTTAGGTCAGCTGAGTGATGAGGCCTTGCCTTACCCTACAAAAATACAGTATTGTTTGAGCTCCAGTGGCCAGCCAAAACTATTTTACACCATTTAGAAAAACACTGGCTGCCTTTTCCCTGCGATTAGGGTTCTTGTTCTAAAAGTGGTGGAGAAAAAAACCCAAAAAACAACCCAGCCGTCTCTCACTCTTCACCAAGTAAAGATAATGACAGCCTCAAACAAGCTTAAAGCTGGAAGTCAGCACTTCAGCCTCACCGCCACTGTTTCATTTCAAATCCTGTTTGCTGGAGTAGTGCCAGCAACAATGAAAAACACATTATCATCCTAATACTTTCTGACTGCAGTGTAAATTACCAGATGCTGAATAATTATCCCCATTTATAAAGCGTCTCGCACACGCACAAGCATCAGAATTACCGCCGCCTAACTCGAACCAGGTTCACCGGATCACCAAAGGCTCCGGGTCCGTTTCTTAATAGGGAAGCGCTTCCTGAATTCCAAAAATCTGAACACAGTAGAGTACAATCAAGAAACACGGCGCAAGTAGGAACTCGGCAAATACTGTGAATGGAACGACTCACTGTTGACATATTTCAAAAAGTTTTAACCTCAGTATATTCTATCAACAATATACAATTCAGCTGGAAGATGAGATAAAGAAAACATCCATAGGAAATTAGTTATTCCCCTTCCAGATTCAGGTTGTATAAAAAGAAGCCCTGCAGGCAATAATCTATGAGTCCCTTGAGCCTGTAGAATTAATTTATTGAGAATAATACAATGGAATTAACAATTTAGAGATTTTAGTGTGCATACTAATTTTGCCATATCTTCAGGAAAGAAGGATTAAAAGCCAGAGGAAGCTTGGAAGGCAAAAGATATGCTACTCTTTCACAGTAACCAGAAGGGCCCTGCTTGATAACCTCACGCTGTGCTCCAGCTCACATATTAAATATGAAATATTACTATTATTCCAACACACATATGGTTATATAGCAATGAAATATGCCTTTAAAGGCCTTCTCCTTTCCCTCAAATGATAACTGTTTGAAAGAACTTCAAAAGCACAAAGTCGGATAGCAACATTTGCTTCACATTAGTCAGTTTTGCTTTGAACCCTGTTGAGCCACAACTTCTTGATTAACACAGAAGAATAAGTCACAAGAGAATATGAGTTGAGCTTTAAGAAATGCATATGTAGACCTTGTTTTATTTATTTATTTATTTATTTTAAACTCAACTTTATTAACCTTAACTAGTTGTTGGCTGGTTGTTGATGTCTGCAGAAAAAGAGAAAAAACAGGCTTTTAATAGGTCTAAGATTGTCTCCTAAGATGACACAGGAAACAGGTCATGCTGCCTTTGCACTCTGCTCACCGCCATAATTCTTTAGCGAGCGAATTTGTCCATCAGTACTCTTGCCCAGTGTAGACTTCGAGGTTATCTCACTTTGAAGCACAAACAAAATCAAGACCACCTCACAGATCAGACAAAGGCGAGGAAACAAAATCATTACGAGCGGCTTCCATCTTCATACACCGTGTCCGCCGTAGGTAATTGACATGCTGGGCAGTTTTCGGTGTCCTTCTGACAATCTCTCTTGTACATGTGTGCCTGGGATTGTTACAGTAAGAAGGTGTCAGCCTCCCACTGCTATTGCTGAGCTCTATTCATAGCTGATTAATAGTGTCATTAGTCTCCGTGCCAGAGGTAATGAATTACTGGCATTAAGGCTTAACGAGGAAGGTTACTTTAGATCTGCATAATAATCTGGGTAACCCAGCCAAAAAAAAAAAATCCCAACTGGGACAAAGACATGCATAACAGGTCGTCTTAGCGTTCAATGGAAGCAAAACACGTTTCAGAAATAAAGAAATAATTGGAGCGGTGTGAAAGTTCTGACTAAAGGCTCATAACTTTTATCTTGTGCTGCCAACATCATAATCCCTGTGAGCGTCGCTGGGCAAAGCTGCGTTTCCATCAAACTGGTCCGAGTTCACCGATAAGAGAGTCGGCCTAACTCACCGGCTCAGCCTTACACACCTCTACCCAGAGAACGGAAACCTAATGAATGTCTGCCAGAAGCACACACAGCACTGTAACTACAGATAGCCTTTTCAGAGGGAATTCAGCAAGCCACGCCAGGCTCTTGCAGAATGGATTTTCTCAGGCCTGGTTTCCATGTCTAATGTAGTTCAGTAATGACGACGGCCTAAGAGACTGATGTAGCACAGTGCTAATGGTCCATTACTGAGTCACTACTTTCATCTGGCCTAGAAAAGAAGAAGAACAATGTACTCAAAAAGCATAGTCGAGAGCCTTCAGAACAGCATCACAAAGAAGACAGTCAATTAAAACTGCCAGTCAGCAGTTCCATATCACCCTCCTCCCCCATTCTCTCTCTCTCCCCCTTCATGTCCCGTCTCTATCTACACTACACTGCCACTTTCAATAAAGAAATGAAAGCCAAAGTAAATAAAAATGACAGCCTTTGTCATGTTTTATGCAAACACGGAGTAGTCGCATTATGATAAAACCGAACAGCCTATCTGTAGGCCTGAAGGTTATTACAAAGAAATAAAAGAAACTTCCACTGAACAAAGACAAAAACAATCCGCGGAGACATTAATTCTCTGAAATGTAAAAGGAACTGTAAGTAAGAACAGAGCAACTGCAAACTGGATCGCTCTTATTGGTTCTCTAGTAAATGTAGCCAAAAAAAAAGAATCGTTTTTCTTTCCTGGTGACAACTGTGGCTGTTTTTTTTAAAAAATTCTGCTCTCCCTTCACTCTCTTGAAAGAAAAGACAGGAAAGATGAGCAAGCCTGACAGCTCATGACATTTGAGCAGCTCCTTAACGCACCGACAAAGGAAAGAGTCAGAAGGAGAAGACAAATGTTTCAAGAGAGAAGTGAGAGGGGAGGAGAGAAATGAGCGAGAGCGAGGAAAAGTCTGACCAAGCATTCTTTTTTTGGAGTCCCCTCGGTTCCTTTCAATTACCCTGTCGACAACAATAACAAACTCCATTTTTTAAAAAGATTTTCTTGCTTTACAAGCAATACAGCAATAAATGAAAACCAATGACACAAACAATAAAAATACGAGACACTCATCAGCGAAGAAAAAAAATAAAAGAGAGAAAATAATCACAAGCCTGCCTGCCCGCTACAGGGACACCCCTAGTTAGGAATATAATCTTTGTCTTGGGACCTTTCTTGCACTCTGTATTGTATCCTGACACCTTATCGCTAGCCAAGGGGGAAGTGACAGAGATTCGGTATTGGATTGCTGAAGGGTGGAGTGTATTGGTAACTGCACGCATTCCCTCTAATCAGAAACAGTCGAGATTAAAGCGTAGCTCGAATCTCAGGAAAAAGACTGACTCACTGACATAATTCAGAAAGGAAAAAAAGTCTTTGTGTCTCAAACAGCATCGCCTCCACATTCCTCTCCCTTTTCCTTCACCGCTTTCTAGGGCATGTTCACTCCCATCTTGCACTTTTCCCAGGAAATAAAGAAGTCTCACCAGTTAAAAGAAATATATACCAATCTCAAAAAACATATGCATATATGTACAGAGGGGACACATCGAAGTCAGGCAAATAAGAAAGGCATGACGCTAACAGGTCAGTACTGTCGTGGATGTGTCGAGAGTCAAAAAATGGGACTTCCAAACATTTGGCTGCCAGCTGTTACTGCTGCAAACATGAACAACATGAGAAGTTTGAAGCTCAAAATTAGTGATAAGTGAACAGAAAACAGGCCATGAGTGCTGTTTTGAAGCATTTGCAGTGGGTCGCAGATGTATTTACGTCTCTGCTCTCTTCCCAAACGCTCCTGTGGTGCAGGAGACAGAGTGGGATGCGACAGGACCCATCTGACAGATCCATGGGACACCTGGATGCCCTGTGGTGATGTACTAAATGCTTTAATAGGACAGAGGCGTTTGGTCTCTTTATCAGGCGGCTGAAACCTCCGAAGGGCCTCTGTGTGTTTCCAGTTTATCAACTGGAAAATCTGCCTCTTTGAAACCCTGCAGCGATTTCCTTTTTAAATGGCACCGTTTGTTCAATTCTGCATTTATCTCACTTTTCTCCTCCCGAGTCAACATTGTGCAGAGTCCCTGCAGGTTTTTCGCAAACATGTAGGAGATATCCTATGAGGCACGTTTTTGGATGGTATGTCTGTGTTTGCATCCCCTCTTGGCCTTCTGGTGCACTAACAATTTAGATTTTAAACAAAGTAGAGTGACAATCCCTGCTCGAGAGCGTGGAACGCTAAATACTCTCCACCCAACAGAGACAGACACACCCACAGGGTCCTATAATGTCAAAGAAAGCAAACGCCGCTATTTGGAAATGATGGCTGTAATTGACTGGGGTCAGGTATATCGATGAGTAGTCACCCGTGGTGTGCACACGTTCCTTGAGTCACTGGTGAGTTAATCTGGGTGTGATTGCTTTGTTCCCCTGAACGCCTCGCTTTAGCACACACTCACAGGAACATGAGGCTAACATCTGCTCGCCCAGACTCCGCATGCAAATGAAGACGTGCAGCTATGGTATACAGCGCAACATTTCCACCTTCCACGCTTCAAATCTGCGTCACATGCATCGCGCGCGCCACATGCTGGAGAGAGCGGGGACGCGAGGCCTCCTGGGCTCGCCTTTCAAGCAGATCAAAAACAGCCAGTGATGCCGCCGCGGATCTCCAGAGCATTTCACCGCCGATGCCCATGACGGGAGAGGGGCTTTCTTTCTGCACTGCTCGCCTTTGTTTCTTATTACCTCTGAGGTACAAAAACACAATTCAACCTCTCTGAGGGAGCAGAGAGAGCCCTGGAATAAAGTAATTGATTTCCAGGAAAGCTCTACGCTATGGCGCGTTTGTGTGTATACACAGCAGCAGCAGCATCTCATGTATAAAGCAAGTAGAGCTGAACAACCAAAGAAAGACCTGAAAAGGTCAAATGGGATGTTGGGAGAAGTGAGAGCAGCTGCACCACCCCTCTTTGGAGATTCACTAACAAACAGGCCCGCTAATCAGACTCCCACCAATAAAGACGCCTCCCTCGGACAGACCCAGGGAGAAGCAGCTATGCACTTACACTAGTGAGCAGTGGGGTGTCCATAACCCACTGTGACGTTACTCACTATTCTACTTTTAGCTTATGGAAACTGGGAGGCTCAGCTGAGTGAGGAGGTTGGGGGGGCTGTGGAGGCTAACAGGAAAAATACGAGCTCCGGCTGTGGTGGCGCCGCTCACAGAGGTCAGCCGCCTGCAGCTAAAGGAAGGGTGTGAAGGGAAAGTGATGTTTTTGTCTCATTTGGTACTTTCAATTACTGCACCCAGAGGACCGGCCACGTCCAAAAACATCAGATCGGCATCCTGGATGAGTGTTTGTTGGAGGTGGATGGTGCTATATTGTAGATAAGGGCAGGTGTTGGTGAAAACCAGCCCTCACGCGTGCAGTCGAGCCTAAAGCTGGCTTTGATAACAAGACTGACCTTCAACAAAACCCCAAACAAAACCTGAGCTGACGCAAGTACACTGAAAGCTATTATAATCCCTTTTTTTTTACTTTCTTGTGCAAAACAAGAGGAAAATAGGCACCCATAACATTCTGCAGTTAGCACTGAGGCGTCAGAGCATTTATAAATGAGGCAAAGCTTTCACCACGCTTGAGTAAATACAACCCATAGAAAAGTTCAGCTTGCGCTGAGAGAGCCCCAGCCTGTAAATACACACACGCGCCGAACGCCATCCCTGAGAGACACAACCACAACACAAACACTTACTTTGCCATCAGCACCCGCACAAACAGCAATTTGGTGGAGGCTGATTTCAGCTCTTCACAATCAATTTAGGTAACAATCCCTCTGATCAGCTTCCTACAGCCTCCGGTGGGTAAACGCATTCACTAATCACTATCACTAACGTGGTGTGCGTCTGTGTGTGCCAAAACAGATTTTGTGCGCTCATGTATGTGTGTGTGTGTGTGTGTTTATGTGCGTGTTTTTCAGTTTAGGACACTGTGTGCACATTTAAAGACTTTATCCCCAAATTTGAATTTCAATGCACCTCGCTATGAGGCAGAATTTAGACATTTACATAATATTAATATTCTCTGTCCCTTAATTTGTTTTGAGATTGCTTTTCCATAATCGCAAGAATTTATAAATAAAACTACAACACCGTTAATAAAACAACATTATCATATTTGCTTAATCGACCATAACCCACCAGTAACACTGTGCGTAACGATAAGGTAGTTCTAAAGCACATGCAGCGTCTAAGCAGCAGCTACGTGTGCTGCATGTAAAATTCGGCTGGTGGAAAACAGGTAAATTTGGTGTTTACTGACGTTTTCATGTGGGAAAAGAACTAGTTTTCTTTTCCCTAGGCAATTTCATCCTCCAGATACACTTTATTAGCTTATGCTTTGTGGCAACAACAGTCTCCTTATTTAGGCTTCTTATCTCTGTTTCTGCTGAATCGCAATATAGGCTCTTCATCATAATAGGATGTTTGCTTTGTGCAAATCTGTCCACATTTGTGCACAAATCAAATATTACCACACAGTTGAATCAACGACCGACAGCACAAATTTCATAAAGCGCCAACAAACGAAGTCGCTTGTGCATCTTGTAGGAACAAAAGGAAGTCAAGGAAAAGCAAGTCGGAGTAGTGATCAGAGGCTAGGTTTAATAAACTGCTATCAAGCAGTCTATCTGGATCAATCGGTGAAACATATTTAGTTTGCGCCTGTGGCCATACGGTGAGGCCGAGAGCGACCGTTTGTGTACATGCATGTACATCCCGGCATTACATGACATGCTCAGCAGTCACACTTTCACACCGGTGCCTGCTGTTCAGGCTGCACTTACGATGCAGGCCGTGCCAACTGAAAACACAGCGCATCGCTCTGCGCTGAGCTGACACATTCACATGCTCACAGTGTTGCACGTTCGCTCCTGCTGGCCTGGCCGTGACCCTGCTAGCAGATGATGGAGCACACCGTATTCCCTGAAGTAGGCCCGAGCTTTTATTCAGTGCTGCTGGAGTCTGGCTGGAGGGAAGGGTCTTTTAGCAGCCTATTCTCACTCCTTGATTTGAACAGGGAATAAGGGTGGTGCTCCGGTGCTGATGTAGTGGAAGGATCGTCCGCCTGTGGCTTCGGTGTTACAAATGTGTTTAAGGGGAGGGTTTTTTCCCCCCTCCCCTGCTGTGCCTCCTCAAACTCGACATTTGTAGTGTAATCATAATATGTTTACGTTCTATATTACATTATTTTTCTTCCTTTGCTACTAGCGCGAGCTGTTACTGCAGTGCACTACACTGCCAGCAGTATTGGTACATTAGGGACCTCCTTTTTTTATGTATTGCTTGTCATCTTTCTCTCTGCCTTCAATTCAATATAAATTCAAGTACCTCTCAATTTGTATTAGACAACAATGCAGCTCCAGCATCAAGAGATTTGTGCATAAAACCCTTCCTGCGTGCACATCTGTACAACAACGGATCTAGGCTGCTGTGTTCCTCTCCCTCTCTCATGTGCATCAGTGCTCTGTGAGGAAACAATGACTCCTTATGTTAAAATGCTATGGCCTCAATATTTGAGAGTCTGCTCGTGTTACAAACTGCTGCAAAAATCAACTTCTCTCAGAGCTCTTTAGAACATGAGGTGGAAGAATTTGGGGCATTCTCTGCTTTGTGTTGTTCGCACAGTAAACAGCATTGCCTCTGGCTACTAAGTCTGTCCTAAACAGCTTTCTTTGACTATTGTGTGCTCAGTATACACTCAGCAGAGTCTAACAACTTTGCTTTATGGATAGTTTTTTTTTTGTGCTGCAGTTGTTTAATGTCAACGATGTTCTTAATAACATTAAAACGATTAAAGTTTGATTTATGGTTTGTTTTGTTTTCCAAAGGGAGGTGGTGTTGGAGGCATTTTCTGTTCTCCACTGTTACACATTCAGTTCATCACTCCCTGCAAAAGTGCACTGTATAAAATTGGGGAGAGATGGGTAAATATCTCCCGTGGAGTCTACGGATGCATCCTGGGGTGGCGGATGAGCTGAAACAGCTGGGAGCTGTGCACATCTGGCGCAGTAGCGCCGACATATCAGAGGGAGATTCTGGAAATTCTGCACCTTGAATTCAGACTGCGTTTTCGGTATTTGACATGAGGAGAGTGAGGCATGGCGCGAGCCTCCATGACGCCATAGTGCAGCTCCAGCTCCCTGCCTGAGCTAGCCTGCAGGTTTTGTTAGACAGAAAGGCTCACGTTAGCCCCAATTTGTTTAGAAGCGGCATTAAACTTCCACTTCCTTTCAAATGATGTAAACTGACTTTTTTTTTTTTTAAGGACTAAGCATCCTTGGCTCATTAAAAAAGGATGAGACTCACCAGCAGCTCTACAAATGTCTCTTTACAGAAAACCCTCCTCCCTAACTGATATTTACTAATGAAGCTGCAGTGAGAATGACTCTATATCTGCTCAGGTATCTCATTGGGCCCTTCATGTAGCCATCATCACTGAAATTTTGGGGACACCCACATGTCAGCGTAGCATGACAGCAAGCCTGTTGCCTGCACTCATAAGTACAGAGTGATGGAGGGAGAGAAAGCTCAGGGGACACAGCGAGCACTCAGGCATCGATGAGGCATCGCCATCTCTCAATGGGGGTCTGCTACCCCTGATCAGAGGGGAGGACAGGACTCTTCTGTTGGCTGCCACAGGTCTACAGCAGGGGAAGGGGAGACTAATGGCTGCAGTGTCAGATAAAGGATGAAGGTGAAGGAAACGCTGAAAGGAACCGAGGCCTGTTTAAGCTCTAAATTTAACAAAAGCTTGAATAAACACATTTGCATCAGGAATAGTGTCATCCTCCTTTCATCATAACACGACCCGAAACACGGCTAGGAGTGCTAGCCTACAGGAGAAAGGATGTAAAATTCATGGAGCCGTGTTGCACAGCACCACGCAGCGACTGATGTTTTTAAACTGTGTAACCTGAAGTGTGTAACTGTGTAACCCCCCTTCCCCCATTCATTTCTATGAAATTCACTTGTAACAGTCGCACCTCAAACAAGATGAGCTCTCAGAGCTTGGTGCATCCAAACAAGCTTTCAGGCTCTCCAGTGAAGTACTTGATTTGGTCACTAGGAGGCAAAATGTCAAAACATTATTCATGTGAGCTGAGGGGAACAGAGGAGAGACAGAGGGACAGAGAAAAGCCATGAAAGAGTATTTTCGAGATTGAAGCCGGCAGGGCATGTGGAAGGATCAAATGTGAGTATTCGCATGCAAATGGGGGTGCAGCTCGAATTTATGCAAACTTGAAAACAAGCAAAAAGATATGCACTGAAGGGCAAACAGCAGAGGAGAGCATCTACTTCTTTTGTTTGCTAGCGGTGAGTGTAGATCTCTCTGCATTTTACACATGAAGTTGCAATTTTTTGACAAGTTGGGATCTACTTAGACAAGCTCAAGATCCCAATGTGCAAAAAGCAAACAAACAAAAAACCCTAAATGTCTCTTTCATCCACAAATCTAATTCAAAACTTAAAAATAAAATATATGGTCCTCCCTGCATCGGCGAAAACGACACAAAAAGCAACTACATTGTGAAACTTGGACTAGTTTAAACTTCAATCACAGTCTTTTTGTAGGGTACGCGCAAAGATGGCAATCGCATAAACAACTGCTTTGTCTAGGAATCCTACTTCAAAGTTAAAAACAACAACAACAACAAAAAAAGCGCCATTTCCCCTCCCAGCTCTAAGTGCCACCCACTCCAGTTATCGCTCATCAACACTCAACACATAAACTAATAATGTGTTTGAAACGGCTGTAAACTGTCAATAGATGGTGTGAGATGATAATTCCTCAAAGAGCACATCCTCTGCAGCTGACCAGTCGCTCCCCGTGCTAATTGTGGACGGCAAATATCAAAAATGCCAAGAGAGAGTCATCACGGCAATCATTAGTGGATGTATTTTTATAATTTGTGAGGAAAGCACGGGCCAGTCTGCCGGGAATTTGATAAAACCCTCAGCACTTGTTGACTCACACACTTAGTGAGAACATTTTGTGATTAGACCAGTCACTTCTTATCTAGTTACTGTACATGTGATCTGGATTTAATGTAATAAACCTCAGGAAACTTACAATTAGGAGGGGGTGGGAGAAAAAAAACAACAACACTGCTACACATATGCAGACTTGTTAATTATTTTGTGAGGATGTAGTTTGTCAGGAGGCAAACAATTTCGCCGTAGCTTTATTTTTGCTGACAGCGCGTAATGACTCTGACGAGCACAGCTACTTAGAGCTTCCAGCGCCTCCAGAAAACAACAAGTCTGAATGTGGCAGCTTTACAAGGGACATTAAGAGCCACTTACTCAGACTGCATTACTCCATGCAATTAGGTCCCCTTGAGTTCCATTTTTGGTATTTCAGCTCCAGTTGAACCACATCTGTTTGCAACTAGTTGACCTATATTGCACACGACTGTGGAATGTCCACAAAATTGGTTTAGGACTGCAGGCTGAGGTCCCTATTTTTGACCAAACCTCTGCAACTTTCAAAGATTTTACCTAGCAAGGTGAAAATCTGATTAAAAAGCTTCTCTTTGTTTATGCAGCATGCACACAAACCCGCTCGCTGTAAACTACTAGAGCCAGCTGTATCGATGTGGAGGACGAATCACTATAAATAACTGCCAAAATGCTATACATATGCTAACAGCTGACATTTTTCCATTCCAAACACCCACGAGTGGCAGCCATCAGTGGAGCTAGATTTAACTGCAGCTGGCAGTGTCAAGACGCAAAGATTATGGCCACTAATGAATATTAGCCAACTTGCAGCCGCTGGGTATTTAGATGCAGTTCACCCCATTGATTTCCCTGTTGGGTGAAGACAACTTTATCCCTGTGGCAAGTCCCTGGCTTATCTTGCCGACTGCAAGGCAGCCGGCAGACGGGGTGTTTTCCTGGCCGCGTTTCAGGATGATTCAAGCCTGGCAGGTGCGAGCGGGAATACCTGACTGCGGTAAACACAAAGGGGCAGCACGGAGCAGAAGGAGATGTCCAGCTGTGAGGGGGCAGCCATATAAGGGGACTATATTGAGTACAGCACAATTACCACAAAGCTCACTGTGTTGGATTATCACAGAGAGCAGGTGGCTGTGAAAGACAGTGAGAGGAAGGCCTCGAGAAAAAGGTGATAGATGGGTGTGGAAGCGTAGGCCTGCACACGCCGCAGCTCAGGAGGAGAGAGAGGAGATACCGAGGAGAAATATACGACTTTACTAGAGTCTACTGAGATTCATTCATCAGAGCAGTCACTGCGAAACACAAATAGGTGCAGAAAATGAGATGATTTTAAACACGTTGCCATTGATTAACCATTTGCAGGCACGAATTGCACCTTTGAGAGGGGAAATTACTTTGATACAGTGTTTGTGGATGCGTCTATACATGCGCAACATGTCAACGATTTGCAGAATAAAAATGAACAGTACCACGGAGACTCGGTTATTTCCTACATACATCGGATGAGAGTCGGGATATTAACCTGATGAATAATCAGGGAGCTGGAAAGCTTTCTTGGGGTAAGTGTGTCTGGATTAGCATTACTGTGACCAAGACAGATGTACGCAATCAGAACAGTAACAAAAGGAAAAGACTCCCTGTGATATTTATGGATTAAACAGAGATTAATTTCTTCAAAGCCGTGCTCAGGGCGGACCTCGTGTACAAGGCCAGCTGCCTCTGTAATTCATCCCATTTATCTTCAAGTCAAAAAAACAGAAAGAAAAGATAAAAAGACTTGAGGCCATGTAAAGTAGGCAGACCCTTATCAATGGTGTCAAACACAAACACACAATGAGCTGCAGGTCATCATTATTTCTGACTTAATGTCCTCCAGTCGGCAGGGATGACACAGCTGGAGGTGCCACCGGTTGGACACTGCTATGCTAATTCATTAGCCACCTGCTTCGAGTAAGTGGGGGGGGGTTCACGCTTGATTAAATTTTCGCAATCTTCCTTGAGAGAAAGGGACACTAGGAGTCAGCAGTAAAGCAACGATTACAACGTAAAGGCTACGCGCACAACTTCTGATTTCTGCTGTATTAGGGTTTGTTTTCGCCTTCACTGCCCCCGTCGCTTTATTGTCTCTCATTTTCCACCTCGTTTTATTTAGATTACGCCGCTCAGAGAAAATGCGCCTCGTTTATGGTCTTGAAGTTGTCGTTGTTTTCGAGGACTGTGGCGAGGCTTTCACTAGCCCCGTGGGTTAGACTATGATTATTATGACCGCGCAAATGACGGCAAATTTAAGCGGTATTACATTTTCTCTAAAGATCAGAGGTAATGAAACAAAACTACCTCAAGAACTGGGATGTTAACTTTTTTTCCCTCTCTCCTCTGCATTAGCTTCTATTTTTGGAGGCACTTTGTACTTTTCAGCAATTGTAGCCACTGTCCTTAAGTGTCTGCTTTAGTTGCTGCCCTGCACTCTAAAGCTCCCGGGACTTCACGTTTGAAGCTCGTCTTTGGCTTTAAAGTGGGAGACTATGTTGCAGCTTCTCACTTTATACAGCATGTGGAGCTTATGTTTACCTAAAGCACCTTACATGTCCAAGGACAAAATATCCGTAGCCTTGTAAAGGGCTCGGGTCAAGCAGCGAGGCATTTCTGTGACGCTAGATGTGGAATGGACTGTGTGCAAAGCAACCGTCGGATATACTTCTGTTCCCTTATACCTCTGGTATAACAAGTTCCCAGAGGTATTATTTCTCCGTTTCCTTCACTCTTCACACTTTCACAGATGTGCACAGCTGTGAGAATTCAGATGTTCGCAAACAGGGAAAACTGTACAGACAACAGAAAATTCCAAATTTACAGCTCAAGTTTTTCAAGCCTTTGCTGAAAGGGTGTTTTTGAAGACATTATCTCTTTCATTGCTCTCTCTAAAAAAAAGAAAGAAAAAGAAATAAAAAAATCCAGACATGAAGCTGGAACTTTAATAAACTACATGTACCTACTGCTGTACTTCATTAGGGATACTAAAGCAGTTAAAGGGAAAACAAGTCCAGCTCCAGCGGCTGTGATTCATATGGAGGTTTAGCTATTAAAGGCTAAGAAATATACACAAATAGACACACTGTGTCCGAACGCCACTGATGTCCAAAATTGTGTTTCCAGATCTAGCCTGCCAGAGCAAAACCGATCAGACATGGTGAATTTCATTGCTTTCATTGAGTCATTGCTGCCTTTGATTGTTTTGTTGTTAAAAAATCTCATCAATTCACAGCGTTTGTGTTTATTTCCTCAAGTACCAATTGATTTTATCTGCTTGAGGAAAATATCTTATTTGCACACTAGCAGCAGGTCTGGCATACCTGGATCCAGGATGATAAGCTGGGCGCTGGACTGGATGTTGCCCGCATCGTTTTCTGCCAGGCACTGGTAGAAGCCCTCGTCTGACTTGACCAGACCCAAAATCTGCAGGTTGTGGTCCTCCTACAAAGCAGGAAGGAAAAAAAATGGAATTGGAAAAACAAACATACACAGGTATCAATACAAGCAGCAGTTCTAATCAATTTCCTACTCTTTCTCGTGACGCTCTGATGATGCAAACTCTCGCAATGACTTCTGGTGAAGGAAAGGTTGGAAGAAAAAAAAAGGCAGCACACTTACAATTATTTTGAAGTAATCGCTGGGAATGACGGCGTCTCCATTCTTGACCCATTTGACCGTGGGAGCCGGTGACCCCGACACATCGCACTCAAAGACGATGTCCATGGACTCGTGGGCATAAACGTTGGCCGGCCGCTTCACGAACTGCGGGGGAACTGAGGAGTCCACATGAAAAAAAAAGCAAAACTTACATTTAATGATTGAACCTTTACTTTGTGAAATCTGTCAAAACTAAAAAGGAACGTTAAACGTCGCTGCGAACGGCCTTTGCTGGAAAAGGAATAAGATAAAATTATTTCACGCTTCCCCTTAAACTCTCAGCTGAGAGACAGTAGAAACAACAGTAAACAGTGTCATCCAGCAACAAGCTAATTATTTTCTGCACCATTCACACAATTTTACCAGATGGCAACACTTAAGAGTTGTTGTTTTTTTCAAATTTTTTTCAAATTTATTCAGGAATGGTTGAAAGGCAGCTACTTTGGTGCTAGCGCAGTACTGTCAGCACACTACACCGGCACCGATCTCCCCTAGTCCTGCTAATGAGGGCCAGAGAGGAGTTATTTGATCTGCTGGGGCGATACAGTGCCTCATCAATCTGTCCTGGAACAAGGTCACCAGGAGCGCAGGGCCCGGGCCTCGTCCCCTCTCTATAATTGGACTGTACGTGTTGTGAGAAGAGAAGAAGTCAAGACGGACCGTGCGTGCACATGCGTGTACGCTGCAGCTACACCCGTGTGTCCTCTGATAAGCATCGACCTCGTTGACCACAATTTAAATGACTGTATTGTTATTGTGTCGCTGCATGTCATGATTTGCCATCAGCCTCCTGGGCGCGGTGATGGCTGGTTATTAGCATCTACTTTGCGACTATTCACAGGAGCTGATTGGATATTAGTTGCAGTGGGCGGATAAGGTCCTTTCTTTTTGTTCTTTTTCTTGGGCTTTAGTCAGCAGCAGGCCGTGAGGTCAAATCTTCATCTGCTTGATGTAACACTGGCTAATTTACTGTAACACACAAGTTAACAGATTAGCCTTCATACTGTTGGGGAAAGCATTTAGTGCTAGAAAGGCTTTCAAGACTCTTTGTAATTAAAACCAGAAAGGAAAAAAGAAAAGGAAAACCACACATTTCTTTAACAATAACGGCCTTATTGGAGCGCTGAAGCTACGGGACACATTGGGTTCTGTGCCGACTTTGTATTTCCCTGACCTTGAAATGCACTTTGCCCATCTGTTTGCTATTTCCATGCTCTACACACAGCACATGGAGCAAAGGCGGGGAGAGAAAGGGAGAGCGAGAGAGACAACTCGACAGAAGCTGCACACAAAGCCACGGCACAACGCTATTCTTTCTCTCTAGAAAATGCTTTCTCTGTAGCGCTATCTAAAAACACCGAGCCAAAAGACGCGCATGTCCGCCTTTCCCGCCTCCTTACCTTGTCTGGTACAATGCTGCTTTTATCCTCCTTAACTACATAAACTGATGCAGAAATTTTACATCTGCCAAACATTTGAAGTTTCATTGATTTTCTTTTTTTAAACACATTTCCACATCTCTCTCATTCATGTAAGCAGCGCAAACTTCTAAGCTCAACACAAAAATCAAACTAAATGCTACTTTGGTAACAAACTCTGTTCAATGCTCGCATCACGTGGCCTTTAAAATCCTCATGGCCTCAAACGGTTTTTCAACTGCAACAACTTCACGCGTGACACTTGGAAAATAAACCCTCCAGTTTAAGAAATACAATTATCTCAAGTTCACCAATTAAACACGGTGTGGAGTTTCTTTTCAAGGTTGATGCTGAAAAATATTTAAAAAACAAACACAAAAAAAGTGCCTTGTTGTAGTCTGGTGCAGTATGAGCTCAGGTCAAACACAAAACAGGCACACAGAGCCACAGAATACTGAAACCTTCCTTCTGCTTTCTTAATGAGCATCTCGGTTTTCTGCGGGCCTCTGAGGTTATTATTGACGACTGACACGAGAATAGAAATGAGGACGGTGATGCTTCTAGACTCGATCAGTTTTTGACTGGCAAGACAGCCACATCATCCCGATCTCTGTGTGTCTGCGTGTGCACAAGAGTGTATCCACCTGTGTGTGTGTGTGTGTGTGTTCCCTGCAGGGAGGCGTGTGAGCTGTGAATAATGTGTTTCACAGTGTGGTGTCCCCTGGATATTTGCCTCGAGTATGCGCGCAGCACAGGCAGGTGGAATCCTTGGTTTGCTTTGGTGTGTCGGGGACACACGAGGCTGAGACACCACTGAGTCAGTGTGAGTCTGTGTTTGCGTGGAAGGCTGAATAATGTTTGGATAGGAATTTTTAAACATGCCAGGATACTTGTTTTGTCTCCTTATTACTTCTGCTATATGCTGTACATAATTGGGTTTGCGTCCTCCCCCGCTGGCGATGTGTGAGTGGGTCGATTTTGCTTTCGTGTGTGTGTGTGTGTGTGTGTGTGTGTGTGTGTGTGTGTGTGTGTGTGTGTGTGTGTGTGTGTGTGTGTGTCTAAGCACTTGCTTATGCATGCAAACATATGTTTCTGTACATCCAACGCTGTCTCAGCCTGTGCACACTCCCCACATTCATATGGGTGTTTGGTTCATATCGGAATGTCTGTATCAGTGTGTGTGTAGCAGAGCCTCCTATAAAGATTTGCTGGTGACAGGTTTTGATGGTGGCTGGTGCCCTGCAGCTCTCTTTATCTCTCCCTCTCTCTCTGTTACACCACTTTGTCTCCAATTGTTTCCTGATTCTTAATCTTCCTCCAAGTCCCTCCCTATCTCTCCATCTTTACCCCCCCCCCTCCATCTGAGCAGACATGCACCATTTTCTCTAAATGGTGTTCTGACATTTGGAACCTTTTGGACTGAGGAATGACTATAAATGTCTAAATACACCAATATAGCTAAGGGCTGGGTAAGGGAAATGTGTGTCAGTCCAACTGCAGGCCTGATGACCTTTAATTGGCAGCCTGTTTTTACAGTGGTACAATGTCTATATGGAAAATTCCCCGCGGTGCCTGTATAGAGCAAAGGGTGTGTGTTTTGGGTGCGTTTTCTTTGTTTAACAGGTGGCTGTGCAACGATTTTGCAGCTCACCCATTACTCATAAACGATACCCTCAACCAAAGCTGGATTATTTGGTTAGAGAAGCTGACAAAAGACGTGACGATCCACGCAATCAGTCCAAATCCGAGTGGTTCATAAACACGTTTTCCCGCAGTCTATGGTTCACAGACACACGCATATACAAACACACAGAAATGCCAGATTCCAACAGCTGGAATATCTCTAAACAGGCTGCCCTGTTTTGGAGCATAAATACCACTATGTAATGAAAGAGAAATCCAACAGAAACAGAAAAACAACTAAAGGGAATGCAGACACTGGAATGGGAGAGGAAATAAACAGCTAGACAAATGTAAAAGGAGGGAAACCAGCCAAAGGAAGTGCGATATGAGCTCTTCGGGGCTGGTATTATCTCTCGAGCCGGTAGCTTAGTAAAAGAAGCTTTAATGCAGACTTGCACCAACTCCAGTGAACTACTAAAAGAGGGCCACAAAAAGGTCATGTGCGTGTCTTGCTGTGAGCTTGTTAAAACAAAACCCCACAGGATTCCTGAAGGGATTCTGGGGAGATAGCTTTACTTAAAGCTTCAGCAAACTGAACTGAGTCATAGAGAAGGAGAAAAACCTATTTATACTGATACATATATCAAACCCAAAGAACTAAAGTACTGTAGCTGCTTCCTGAGATGAGGCAAACGGTGAAATAAATCACTTTTCAGCATATATCCCGTAAAATGTAAGCCACAGCGGTAAATTTATTATGGCTTAAAGCAAAAGGATCCAAAAATTCAAGACATTTTACCACTCTGATACCTTGGACAGAGTCCAGTTAGCTTCGTGAAGTGAAAAAACAGTGTTGGGCAGTCTGGGTTTACTCTGAGGGCAAGTCAAGCTTGGACTGCACTAATTACCCCTCCTGCTCTTCCAAAGATAACAGCTTTACTCTTAATCCTGGCCAAAACAAACAGCTTCAGCAATAAGGCTGAAAGAGGGATGCTTGGTGCTTGCATTCCAAGTCAGCGAGCAGATAATAATGTCTTGTTAGAGGAAGAGTCATAGAGGAGGACTTCAATCTGTGGATTTTTCTGATATAACAACAACTGAGCGAAAGCGCAGGCACGAGTGCGTCAATGAAATGCTAAACCGGGGCTGCAAACGTGGTGCATAGAGGAGTCTGCTCTGCCTTCAGTTCAGAGCAATTCTCAGTAGAGCTCAAACAGATTGCTGTTGCTACTCAACCTTCAATTGGAAGTGCTCCGAGCGCATGGAAAACAAAATAGAGAACTAATTTGATGATTTACTCGCAGTGCATATGCACGCTTTGCTTTAAACTGGGCTATTGTTGTCAGCTATTACAGGAGAATCTCTGGCAATTGGGTGCATCAACCTTGGTCTGCCATGTTTTATGTAAATTTAATTACTGTCATGGCAATGATCTCAGTAGAAGAGCAAAAGGAAACAAATTTATTACAGAAAATATTTGTGTCAAGCTCATTTCTCAATGAAGGGAGGTCAATATGTACTACATTTTTGGTTGGGACGACTTGAATAGATGCAGGTGCATTTTAAGCTGGTAAATACATTTCTATTTTAAGAGCCAAATAAGCAACAAGTTAGACCACAAAAGCCACACCTAGCTATGGCTATGCTCCCTCCATATGCCCTCCAAGGGTCAGAGAAGTGGCTCCTGTATCCACACATGAGAAGCTAAAGCAATGGTTAAACTGGGAGGCGTACACTGGAGTCAGAAAGAGGATAAGATAACAGCCGCTATGGAAAAAGAAAAAAAAGGGAAAACGTGTTTTCATTAGGGGTGTTTCCCTTTATTAGATTAGCATTCTTTAAATAGCTAAATGGAAAGTTTCTGTTTTATTTTGGACGAGTTGTAACTGCAGGTGGCTGCAGGGGCAGCAGGATGACTGTGTGCCAAAGCACCCAGCAGATTTGATCAAATTTATAACGTTCAATGCATCATTTAGAGAAAACTATTCCTGGAAAAAAATATACTTTGAGCATATGTTGCCTTTGCTGGTGGGGAGTGGAAGGGCTCAATGAAACTGTGTTTTCTGCCCAGCATTTGCAGATGTGACATAGAGTCATATGAACATCAAAGTTTTCACAACCAAGTCCACTCCATGATTCACTATGTCCCTATGTTCCCTAACGGTTTCTGTACGTATGACTTTATCAGACTTTCACATCATCGTGGAGGAATTTTGGCTCGCTCTCCTTTACAACGCTGCTTCAGCTCATTGGAGGGTTGAGGTAATTTGTTTATGTGCAGCTCTCTTGAGATTGCATCACAGCATGCTGAACTTTGGGCCATTGCAACATCTCAACTCTTTCTTTTTCAGTCATTCTGTTGCAGATTTACCGTTGTGTTTGGGATCATCGTCCTTTTGCATTACCCGATTTGGGCGAAAGCTTTACAGCTGGCCTCACGTTTGAATACTTTGGTATACAGAGGTCATGGTTGACTCATTGACTGCAAGGTACCCAGGTCCTGCGGCTGCAAAAGAAGCCCAAATCGTCACCCCTCCCCCACCGTGCTGACGGTTTATAGGAGGCATTTGTGCCGATATGAACATGGCACTGTGCATTACATCTTCACTTTGGTCTCATCTGTTCAAAAGACATTATTACAGAAGTCTTGTGGTTTGTTCACATGTAACTATACTCTTTTTGGAGAGAAAAGGCTTTCTGCTAGCAACTCTAACAGTAGTGTCAGGAAGTTTAATATTTAACATTCTAACTGAGGCCCTGTAGAGTCTGAGATGGAGCTCTCTCTCTTGCTCTCTCTCTCTTTTTTTTTTTTCAATTTCTCTGCACAGTCTGACCTTGAGGTGAATTTCCTGGGACATCCAGTTCTGGGAAGACTATGGCACTGTGTAAACACACCTGAATGATCCAACCTGCCCAGACTTCTGCTTTTATAAAGGTGCTCACAACTGCAGACAATGAATTAATCACATGTATTTGATTAGCAGATCCGGCTGCTACGAACCTCTTTATTTAGCCCTGCCCATAGAAATTAATTTTCACATTAACTTCAGTGATTTACTTAAAAAAAGAATATTCCTTTTTATCATGAAAGGAGTAAATTGAGCACGTCTGTATGCTTGATGCTATTTTTATCCATTTCTGTAACATGGTAAAAACATTCCTGCTGTATAAATCCGGAGTGCTCAGCCTTTGGGAAAGAGTCTTTTACAGGCCAGACCAATTAACTTGAAAGCATGATGATATAATAAATGAGGGCCACTGACAAGAAGCCTCATAAAACTGGTAACATATATGTTTGTGGGGAAACTATTTTTGTCCTGCACACACAAACACACACACACCCATATAGAAAGTCCAGGTCTGGGTGGTGCCCCCTGCAACGCAAAACCATAATGAAAAGCTGCTGCCTCCTCTGGCTTCATTTATCCTCTTGCCAGTTCTAACAGAGGCTGAGATGTCAAACAAAATCATACTGAGCAGAGCACACACTCAAACAAACTCGCAGTTATCCCACAAACACATACAAGGGTGCTGACACTTGTTTCTGTGAAGGGTCCAATGATGTGAATGAAGTGGAAAGCTGAGCTAAATGTTACTGTAAACACTTGTTTAGAGGCTCGCATTCTTTAAAACTTCCTGTCTTGCTGGGAGTTGTACTGCTGTAAAAGTTCTCTAACTCGAATCCTCTTTAACTCACTGACACTTTGATTATATTTCATAAAAAGACAGACAGGGAGCACACTGCTCTCAGACAGCCATTGCTTATTTGTGACAGCTGCTGACAGTATCGCTTTGAAAGCTTCTTTTTGTATGTGGTGACAAATTGAAAAGACGTATATTTGTTTATTTCCTTGCTTTGTCCACAGCTGTAAGATTTGCAGGATATGCAATAGATAGTGTTTTTTACAGTTTTCTTAGTATAGAGTACCGTCTGTTGAATCATAAATGGACTACTGCTTGGTACAAGCTGGTGAAATTGTGTCTCAAGAAGCAAACAGCGCACAGTGCAATGTATACTTTTTACATTTGTTGGACCTCTACTGTGAAAGCATTGCAGGTAGAGGCTACTATTTCTCACTGTAATCCCATGCTGAGACTTACTGATACATGTATTAGAAACAAAACATTACATGAAAACACTGATTTCACACACTCCTCCATCACACACTGATGAGTTTTAACCGCAGCAGGATGGTGTGATTTGAAATGAAATACAGTGTAAAATTACAGTGAAACACTGATATCATCCAGCCACCAATGTCTCTCAGTTACATGGTGTTAACGGTGAACATTGGAGCTTTATGGCACAGAGGTATAAGCTATTACAGGCTTTGGCTACACAGACAGTAGTTGGATTAACTAGAAACAGAATGAGGCCAGACGAGGCAGCGTGTAAATACAATATCATTTCTGTGTAATGGCATGCTCAAACCAAGTACGTGTTTATGGGCCTTTTTGCAACCCATATATTCTCCCCTAACAACCGATGGGAAAACTGTATCTTTCCAAAGTGCAATCAAAAGCTAAAAATCAATTAACACTAACAACATAAAGTCTTCTCCAGCACTCAAAGATTCTCAGTGGGGACACGGTTTGGACTCTGTGGTGGCCAGTACACGTGCTCCCTTAACTGCTCTTTCACAATTTGAGCCCAGTGAATCCTGGCATTGTGGTGTTGGAATGTAGCCATCAGGGAGGAAAAAGACAAGATTATTCAGGTAGTCAGCTGACTTCATTTTTTGGGCACTTACTCTTGCAGAAAGTAAACCTGCAGCAACTCCAGATTATAACACTGCCCCTACATGCTTGTAAAGTAGATATGAGGCATGATGGCTGCATCACTTCATCCACCTTTCTTCTTACCTGATACGCCCACCACTCTGAAACGGGGGAATTGTGGAGTCATCACATCACATGACCCGATTAACTTTCCATTGCAAAGTCCAATCTGTCTGCTCCTTAGCAAAGTGAATGCCTTTCTTTCCCAGATTACCTCACTGGTAAGGCTACATAGGCTACACTCATCTTCACATTACAAGTAAATCAGGGGTCTCCAACTCCAGGCCTCGAGTGCCGGTGTCCTGCAGGTTTTAGATCTCACCCTGGGTCTACACACCTGAATCACATGATTAGTTGAGGACCCCTGATGTAAGTAGTCTCACTTTTATTGTTAAAACATAGCTCTGAGTTCTGCTATAGATTTTGTACGATTTGTTTCCAGCACACTTACGTGCCATCCAATCAAGATGGGTTTTTTAAGAATCACATTTCTTCCTCAGACATGACAGCTGACCACTGTTCCAGGTTTTAGTAATGCATTAGACAGTTCTTAACCTAATTTTAGCAGCTTCAGCATTCTCCTTAGTTGCTCTGTTTGCTTGATGTAGGCAGATAATTTGGTGAAATGGCATCTTTTCCATGAACACTGGATGTGTCTTCCAATGTGGTTGTTTAAAAAAAAAATGAAAAGCTACTCACTGCATCAGCTAAGATTAAATAACCAGTTACCAGCCAAAACATATTAATCACTGCAGTAATTATCCAATGGAAGTCTCTTATGTACTTGCTTATTTAAATCCACACACTGACTTTCATTTGCAGTATATTTTTAGAGCTTACCAGCAGATCCTACAGTTTTGCTTAGTTTTTTTGAACCACGTCCTCCTTTTAATTGTCATATAAAGCTGAATTTAAACTGTGCGATTTCTGTTTTCTCTAAACTATGAAATAAAGCTTGTGCCCCATTTCAAATTGCATCCACTGTCTGTAGGAGAGTCTCACATGGAAGCATATTCATATGGCCCAGTGAATTAGTGTTAACGATAACCTCGCTGAACACTGCACAAAATAAACATCTAAGGACTAAAAATACTGGATGGGTAATCACATTCATGGAGGGTTAAATTAAATTTAACAGTCCCCGACTCAAATATTTTCTGCACCTGAAAATCATGCTATGCATTAGCTACACAATGCACACAGGTGTGTGGAGCAAGTGCATACCTAATCTTTTCTTTGGCACCACTATGTAAAAAAATTTTGTGCATGTATCTGTATGCATCTCTAGTTTCACGGATGAGTGCCAGCTGCACTGCAAACCCTGAAGCGTTCTGCAGGCGAAACCCAACAGTCCTTTACCATATCAAATCCCCATCTGGCTGTCTGGATCCCCTCTCCAGCACAAACTGTCCAGTGTTTATGAAAAGCCACTGGCCACGTAAACACACAATTTCCTCTTGTTACTGCAGCTGAAGAGGCCCTAAGGTAATTTAGAAGGAGTCAGTCATAGGAAAAATTGTTTTGTTGTTAGTATAGATTCATAGCACATTGATCCGAGTGTCTTTTACACGCGCGACTACTTATTGAGCGAAACAATTGACCTTTCCGGGGTCACTTCTGTTGTCAAGGAAGCAAATCAATGCCACAATCTGGTTTCTTTATGAATCTGGACGAAGCAAATGCAATTAGCCCCGTGAGTCAACAGCACTGGAACTAATCCAACTGCTTTATTCTATTATAGTGACGCATGTTTTTCAACAATATTTCAAGCCGGCTGATCAATCTTCTCCAGTCCTGTCACCGTGGAAGTGGAGGCCAGCGGGGGGGGGGGGGGGGGGGGGGGGGGGGTTGAGCTGAAAACATGAAGGATTTCAGAGGGAATTCGCTGGACAGACTTGAGGACAGAAAAACGAGTGAAGTCAGATGTCCTCCTGTGACCTGATCCGATTTTCCATTACTGTCTCCTTTAATCACAGTAAGCGACGGGAAGTGATGAAAGAGTGGTGGATGGTGGGGGTGATGAAGAGATGAAGGGATTTGGGGAAGAAAGGGTTGGGAGTCGTGGCACGATTGGGGCTGTGTGTGAAATGCAATGAACCTTCAGAACAAGCCTCGAGCTGTTTCCCCCATTTTAAAGTTATTTCACACCAAATCCTGTTGACTCGCCTCATCGGGGAAAAGCATACAAATACACATGGGCTATATGGGATTCACGTCCATTATTCTAACCAACATAAACTCTGATTACAGAGCGGATTCTTGGGTAGTTTTCAATAACAGAGACATAGATAAAGATAAATCGTATTGCATACTGCTTCTGTGTTCTGTTCCAGCTAGTCTTTCCTATTTCTAGTGTCTGGTATGCACTTCAAATATTTCTCTTATTCCTCTGATATGAGAAGGAAGAAAAAAAAAAAAACAGCAGATATCGACAGATACGAACACTTCCGTGCCAAAGATTCACTGCCAACACTGCCTATATGCGTCTGCAAGAGCATATCCTTTTTCAACAGGACTGAGCTACGTGCTTGGGAAACCGCTACCGCTGCATAGCTTGCATGCAAGAAATCCACTTTGTTTCATTTCATTTCAGACTGAGCTGTCAGTGGCTTTGTTTCGCTTCTGGGATACGAGTCCGAAGGGCTTTTAATAAGCTCATTCCCAAACATAATCAGATGAGATGAGGCTGTTTTCGGTGATGAAGGATGGTCTGAGAGTTCAGTCGGAGCTGGAGAGGCTCAGCTTCTCTCCACTGCACTCTCCTTAGTAACTAATGCAACCTCGCGTGCTGCTGCTTCACACTAATTTCTAATCTGTGAATTCATTTAGCTTGTGTTGCCGCTCCAAAAATACATTTGCTAATAAATTCACAAACAGGCTGACTTGTAACCACATTAGGATGTTTTAAACCTTGTAGTGACATTCAGAATAAATGGGTCATTTGTGAAATTGTTGTACGTTTTGGTGTCCAGTTCGGACCTCTGGTTTTAAACCAGAAAGCAGACAATACAGGCTGATAAAGGTACCTTGTACTGTGAGTTGGGCCTGGGCTTCAATGGTGGTGTTGGAATTGTCTGCAACACAGGTGTAGATCCCAGCGTCTGCCTCGGTGAGGTTGGAAATTTGGAGACTGCCCCCTCCCAGCACCTCCACACGACCATCACTGAGGAGAGAAAGTAGGAAGGTTGTGTTAAAGGAAAAAAGAAAATTAGCTCCACCTGAACGTGGAGCAGTCTTTTACTTTCTTTTATTATAGCCATACATTAATGACCTTTACTTGGGCCCTTGCTACATGCAACACAGTTGGCATCACACTCGGGAGCCATCAGGCTGCTGACCCTCTAAACAGCATGTGGACACAGCTGAACATCAGCAGCAACATCTTTTTTTAAACAGACTTGTAAAATATGTAGAAAGTCATGGCAGCCCATTTACATGAAATGTATTCTCCTCTCGCTCAGATCGCTGAACGGTAATGGATGCATCCTCCGGAGCCCCGCGCTCCTCTGCTGACCTGGGTTTGACTCCACATCTCATCCTCGTTTCTTTTTGCTCTGTCACCTCATACCAACTCTCTGAATAAATAAAAGATGCTAAAAGCAGAGTCAACCGCCCCAAGAAAGAAAAGCAATTTGCATTTCTTCTCAACAGCTTACTGGATTTGAAAACCTGGTAATATAACTAGAGTGGGATAGAAACAGGATTCTTGATGTAAAAATACTAGAGTGGAAAAAGACTGCTGTAGTCACCATAATCTCCTACCCCCAAAAAAATAAATCACTGATAAACCAGCTTGAACAAATGTCACTGATATACACAGGCCTCTGTACAGCTGAAACCAGCACCAAACAGTGACTACAAGCTACAAATCGCAGGCACACCTTCGAGTCAAAGCACAGGGCAAAGATGTAGCGCAAATGATCAGAAAGCAGGAGGATCAGCAATTAAACTCTGAGTTGAGTTTTCAACAATTCGCCCGTCTCCGATTCTTCGCTCAGCAACCTAACAGCATAATTACGCCTGTGTGAGCGAGTCAGTCTAACTTAGCAGGCTTGCTGTGAAAAGCGAGTCTCTCCTGGTGTGAGAGCGAAGCTGCTGCAGCAACAGAAAAGCTGAAAGCCATAAAGTGCATAGATAAGCTGAGCCTGCAGAGTAGTAGTACTAAAGGCGCAATAAACAATAAGTGTGACTGTAATAATGTGTTTGTAATATTATCATATGTTATTGTCCTATAATATATATGGAGTGTTTTCAATTTTAATTATCACGGAGATTGTCAGTAGCAGTATATCAGGACACCCCTGGCCTCTAGCAATGCCTTGAGATTAGGCCAGCTTTTACCAGAGCAGCTGGGATTTACAGTTTGCACAGCCACACTACTGCAGTCCTTTCTCCACCTTAACAAACGTTTTCCTTTCCTTTCATTAGCCGTTAATTAACTGGAGTGCTGTGAAGCGGGCCCGACTAGCAGACTGAAAACCTGAAAAACAAGTGTGCGTTTCATTCAGCTGGTACAATCGTCTACACTTATCCTAAAGAATCTATGCCTAACCCAAAGATCCAAACACACAAGTATTTGTACAGCCTCGTTTTGAACCAGTGACCCCTCTCTGTTTTAAACAGTCCCAACTTTGATTTCCCCAACAAGCCCACGGGGATGCAGTCTGTGGCCAAGCTCCGGCTTGATTCAACAAGCACTGGAGCATGAGAGGAGGAGGATGCTGAGAGGAAAGAAAAACGGTAATCAATAGCTTGCAGAGAGAACTCTGCATTCAGACAGCGAGAGGGAGAGAGAGAAAATTGGATGCAGGGAGAAAAGCGGGATCAGCGGGTCGGCAGAAGAAGATAAAAATCCAAAAGACAGCCACAGCAAGCGAGATGCAACTGAGGAACACTAGATCAGCGCATAATGGTTTCTGCACAGTGGATATCTGCAGAAGAGAGGAGGATACTGAAGAAAACAACTATATGCTGAAGGCTGGTTTTGTTTTAAACCAACTGCTGAGTGGCAAAGCTACTCCACGTAAGCTCCCGCGCCTCCTTTCTCGACTGCACCTGGGTTCAGCAGTGCTGGCCGTTGAGGCCATCTGCCTGTGCTGGAGAGGAGCATTCAAGTGGCACTCAACCTGCTGTCACCAAAAAGACTTTGCTGTTTCATTTCTACTTCATCAAGCCTCATCCAGAGAAAAAAATAGTTTGATCACATCACTTTGTAGTTGACAGCTGTTCGAGAAAATGGGTTTCCCAAGTTTACATGTAAATCAGTGGTATCCTTTACTTCCAATGGAATTCCTCAAACATTCTTCAACCCTAAAGCATTTCAGTGAGTTTAACTTGGCCTGTCATTGCTACAAATCTCTGAATTCGACAAATAGCCTCTACGTTTACTCCCCTGTAGATTGTTAGCTTAAACTCTTTCCCCCTTGTACGCCTGCAGGGGTAATCCTGGTTTCTCTTTTTTGAACAGAGCAGTCATATTTCAGGTGCATCAGAAATTGATCTCTACCTGTATAGAGTTCACTAAACCATGGCGACCCAAGTAGCTACTAATGGAAAAGGGGCATAAGGTTACTCTTGCCAAAACCCAGAGCGTATTCTAATGGTCATCAACCTTTATTGATATATCGTGAGGTGTCAGAAGTCATCATTAAGGGTACAGGGAAGGTTGTCAAAATGTCATATTTATGTCAAAAACAGCTAACTTTAAGCAGTTTCATCAGCCATAGTTTCCTACACCGCTATCCTATCACAGAGTTGGCAACACTAGCTGACAAATTCTAGGAAAAAATTCTAGAGGAATCACATTAACAGTTCCTGTAACCAACCTCTCATTAGATATGTGAGCAGTGTAAGGCTTGCTCTTTAATCCAAGCCAGGAGCAGGTATATGTACTCAGGTCAAAAGAGCCATACTGAAACACAAGTTCAACTCAGAGTGCTGCAATCTGAGAAGAACAAACAGCACACGGGGCCAGATTGTATAAAAAAGAAACAGGTGCAAAAATAGTACGCTCAGCAGAAAGCTTGACAGAGGATGGCCTCAGTGTTCAAGGTGGGAAAGTGGGGGAAACACAAAGAAGGCGGCTGCCTCTCCTTTTAGTCCCGAGACTGCAGTAAGGAAAACAGAAAATGCCAAACGTCTTGCTGTACATTGATTACTTCTCTGCGCGCGAGGGCGAGTGTAGCTGATTGTGCTCTGAGGCTCTGCATGTCAAAACCCAGCTGAATGAAAAATTTCTCTGAAAGACGCATGTAGCACCAAGCGTTCCTGCAGTTAAGTCTCACCAGGACAGCTTTTCAGACTCTTGGCCTTTAATGCCGCGTGCTCCATAAAAGGCATTGAAAGCTTCCTCTTGTAGTTGAAAGAGGAACATACAGTACACGTCAAACCACCGGGCAATTTCTCATTCCGTTTAGAGCGAGTCAATCTCGGCTCTAACTGCAGTGGCTAAAGTGCTCCGCTGAACAAGGAATGCATTACTGAGACCATGAGGGAGGGAGACAAAGTAAATTGGCTTGAGCTGAATGAGCCGGAGACACCTCAAACTGTTGTGAGAGAGCTCGCTCCACTTGTGGTCGTTTAAATTAAGACGCGGTGCCTGCTGGAAGAATGTGAAGGATGTCTCGTGCAGTAAGCTGAAGGTCCTCGGCGGTAAGTGAGACTCTAATTAAAACTGGATTTACCTACAAAGAGATGTTAAATTGGCTCGCCGTTTTCCCACCGTCACTTTTCTTCTTGTTACAAAAACGGCAGATGCACGCATGCATACAATCCAAGCAAAGTGAAGACTACAGGGCGGTGTTCTGAAGCGGCAATGCTAATTAGGCTTGCTGTCTTCTCAGATTTCGTGCCAGCGTTCATGCTACAGTAGCTCCCCTTCCGACAACTACAACTTTCCACATTGTTTGTCCCAGCAGAAACAACGCCACATACAAAGACATCATATATGGCTAAAATTTGTGCAACACGTGAGTGCTTTCTATCTAACAATCATATGCCGAAGGATGCACTGGAGAGCAACTTGGGGTTAATATCTTGGAATACTTGGCATGCACACTGGAGGAGACTGTGATCAAATCGCCAACGTTCCAATTAGTAGATGACCTGCTCTACCTCCTGAGTAACCGCAACCCCAAGACCATATTTCAGTTTCAAACTACTGGAAAGCACAACCACTCTTTCCTCCCTCAGCTCCTTTCCAACATGTCTCTGCTCCAGAAAACCTGTTGAGTACGTCCCGTCAATGCGTATGGGCCTCTAACATAAACTTGTCCCCCGTTCTGCTATTCAGCTTTGACGGCAGCGACAGCCACAGAGGCTTCGGAGAAGGACGTGGACACATTTGGTATGTGTGACTGGTGGCTCAGCCTTCCGTATCACAGACCGGCAGCAAGGTCAGTACACCTGGGTGAGGGGAAGCTGCACATCACTGAAGAGCTGTGCAGGTGGAGGCAGAGCACTACCGCTGTCACAGAGCAATCAGTGGTGTTGTGACAGTAGTTGGGCACGGGTCATGCTATCTGCAGCATGAGGGGAAAACGGGTGGAATCTTGTCACAACTGTCACAACAACAAAAAAAAGAAAAGAAAAAAAAAGGGGGGATTCATTATTAATGGATAGAGTGGAAACTCGTAAGTTTTTCTCATTTTGATCTCGTGTTCTTTTCACTCTCTGCTCTCTGGCTCTCTGCACTGCGGTGCACTATGAATGCAAACCACTCTGAACCACAAAGCCTAGAAGAGCAAAGTGAACGCAAATTGAACTTCTCCCATTTTGACCAGAACAAAATCATAACAGTTCCATGAATTTGAATCATGTTCTAGGTGTGCCAAAAACAGATCTCATCTTAGAGAAAAGGGCAGGCAGTGGGTTGGAATGATTTCTCCCTCCACCTCCCCGGTTTTTTAATGTACACCCGCTCCAATATGAGACATGACGCAGAAGAAACTACCAGGAGAGACAACAAAGATAAAGAAGGAAGCCCGACCGGCCTTAGAAACCAACTGAAGGAGAAATAAATAAAAATTAATGTGCAAGATTAATGAGAAACAACCTGGTGCCGGCAGCACAGGCTCAAGTTTCTCAACTGACTCAGTCATGAAAACATTTTTGTTTTCCTCTGGTTCATAACGGAAAGCTGCGGGACCCTCGAGAGGAAAAAATAAAACAACTCCCACATTCCTTACCTTATTTGCTTTCCCCCCCTACAAAAGGTCCCCAAGAATAAACTGATGGTTTGATTAGTGCATACTGCAATGAAGCCTCGCATAATAGGCCTTTGGATGGCTGGTGTGCCTCCAGGTGCTCAAGGCCACGTGAACCCTGTGTGGTCCTTGCTGTGTCACATTTACAAAGCCATAGTACTGCCTCAGAGGGACATATATCCACATAACACCTGGTGAAGAGGCAAAGCAAATGATAGGAGGTGAGCTGTTTTATGCTATCAGTGAATAAAGCCCCTTTTTCTCAGTCCTACATTGACTAATGAGGTAAATTACACAGTGCGCAAAAGAAGCAGATTCCTTTTAGGACTAAAAATGCAGCCGATTGTGGATCCTGCCCCTGCCCAACAACTGACGGATCTTTACTTGGCAAGAAAAATTGCATTGTGATGAGGATGCAAAGAAAAAAATGAATGCTATGACAGGAAGCAAGCTTTTAGGAGAGCTACAGACACTGATGTGCTGGAGACAGAGAGAGACAGCCTAAAAAGAGACTTCCCCTTCTCCACTCTGAGAGAGCCTGTGTTGTTTGTCTTGTTTTCTCAGCCTGCACATGCCAGCAAAATCCCTCCATTACCTTAACCCCACTCTCCGCTGCTGCCATCTATCATTTTACCAATGCTGGAGAAATCTGAGTTCCAATGCAGAATTCTAAGCGCATGGACCCTCCTGCGTATCTGGGAGTACGTGGTGTGCTGGATATCCACCGTGCATGCCAACCTCTCTGAATGAGGGAAAACATGTGGAGCAGAACACTTTCCATTCACACTCACACTGACCTTAACTCCTTCCTTAATTTGTTTTGTTTTCTGACTAAGAGAAAACCCTGAAGAATCTTGAATGCTGCTTTAATGTATGCACTTTATTAGATACATATTTGCTGTATTGTATTGCTGTACTGTAGCAAGCAGTAATGTTTTGCAACTACATTTACATTTATATTCAAGGGGGGTAAAAACAACAGAGACATTTACCTATGACCTCGCTGATGAACACAGTAAAAGCCCAAACAATTGAACTTTTATGAAAACGGTTTTGTGGTGGAGGGGCTGTACAGAGTTACGTAAGATTAGATTACTCACATTCTGACACTCGGATGACAACAGAGGTTTCTCCATTTTTCCTCCTTGGGCTGCAGAAACTGTGTTCTGTGGTCTGTGTAATCATATCTATCAGCCGGATGCACACTTTCCAGTGGCATCCGAAACATCACTGACGCCTCTATCATTCGCTGCTAGAGGAGGACCTCAGTGCAAGGTGGACGACACGCTAATTGCCGGTGTGACGAAAGAAACAAGTGAAAATCAGGCTAGGCTAATTTTTTGGTTCAGTTTCACTGCCTGTGTTTTTTATTTTAATGGCCTTTTTCTTTACTGTTTGAAAACCTGCAAAGCTCATGATGGCACATGGGAAATTGGTGTGGGAATTCAAAAAAAAAAAAATCAACGACAATGGTTGAATGTGTGGGTGTTAACGCTGCAACCACATTAAAAAAAAGATGTGACGAACAAAGAAGGTTCAAATTTTGAGTGTCACTATGACTTCACTTTAAAAAAAAGAAAAAAAAAAGGCAATTATCTATGATTGCATCTGAAGGAGTGGGGATTTAAATGGCAGTGGCATTTGCTCGGTCATGCCGTCTTTTCAAGAGCAGTGGAATCAATTCTTTGGTGCGACTCTTCAAATTATTATTAAGGTACTAGTGGTTTGGATTCCACATCGCTACAAGTCATTCTGCTGAAAAGCGGGCACAACAGTGACACGGTGTCTTACACGACAGCTATAAATACATGAAACGATATGATGTACAGCTTTGGAAAAAATACATTGACATTTACTTCCTCGTAAATGTCAGTGTAAAGTTTGATCCTCTTTGATGTCAATCAATAAAAGGTGACATATTGAAACAAACGCTAAATAATTTAAATTGAACAGACTTTTACATAAGTGCCTCTACGTGACACGTGTGTGTAGATTCTTGCCTCACCACCTCAAATAAGGAAAGATGTGTGCTTATATGCTAGAGATAGGCAAGCGAGGGATGCTCTGCGGTCCAAATGCTAACAAATATGCTGAGCTAAATTTCCCTCTTCATGCACAACTAAACGCAATACACACAGTAATATTTAAGCAAACACAGGAGCACAAGGAGGCGAGGAGACGGATGACTTTGAGGCTTTGGAAGGGGGGGCGGTGATTTACATATTCAGTCAATTCCCTGTTGCTGGCCGACATGCATAATTCATCCATTTTATTGACTGCTGAGGAATTCTGTTAGGTGACTGAGAGATACTCCCGAGAACAAAAGATGACTGTCCTTTTCATGAGTGTCATCAGGACCAGTATGTCTGAGAGATCCAAAGGCCCGTTTCTCTGTGTAACGGATGACACAAGGCATATTTACTAAGACTGCATTTTCAGTGTGTTGAAGGAACAGCTTAAAGTGCTACATATGCTGTCGCAGTGTTGCTGATATTAATCAAAATAAATGTTGAGCCCGGTGTCCTTGGCAATAGAATTGCTCAGAGCCTAAATTGAATTGAGGCAACATTCAGGACCCCGGCGAATACACAAACAGCGCGTTACAGCGGAATAATCCATCGTATGATCGATACTGAGTGCACTGGAAAACGTACCATCGTAACAGATAGGCCCTGCTGTTCTACAGACAACTACACTTGCGGTCACTTTGTTATGTACGCCTGTTCAGTATCTTGAAAGTGCAAATTTCTAATCAGCTAATCGGCACCTTAATGCATTTAGTCGTGTTGAAGTTCAAGCTGAGCATCAGAATGGGAAAGAAAGATCATTTAAGTGATTTTGAACATGGCAAGGTTGTTGGTGCTAGATGGGCTCGTCTGAGTATTTCAGAAACTGCTGATCTTCTGGGGTTCTCCTATAAAACTGTCTCTAGCGGTCAGAGGGAAACAGCCAGAATGCTTACAAATTGACAGGAAGACAATAGTAACTGAAATAACTACTCGTTATGACCAAGGTATGCAGAAGAGCATCTGTGAACACACACAGCACATTGCATCTTGAAGCAGATGGGGTATAGTAGTTTAGATCACATGGTGAGCCAGTACTGTCAGCTGAAAACAAGATACAATTCATATGGGCTCACCAAAACTGGACAACAGAAGATTTGAAACATTGGCTGGTCCGTTGAGTCTCGATTTCTGTTGCCACATTCAGATGGTTGGGTCAGAATTTGGCGTGAACAACATGGAAGTTTGGATCCATCCTTGCAGCCCTGTATTAACAATTCAGGCTGCAAGAATGGTGTAATGATGTTGGGCCCATTAGTACAAACCGAGTATTGTTTAAAGCCCAGAGCACTACCTGAATATTGTTGCTGACCATGACCACAATGCACCATTTCCTGCTTCCAGTAGGATAACTCATCATTGTCACAAAGCTCACATAATCTCAAACTGGTTTCTTGAACATGACAGTGAGTTCACTGTACTTAAGTCACCAGATCTCCATCCAGAAGAGTACTTTAAGATGGTAGGGTCAGAATTTGCTGTAAACTGTGACTGTGTGTTTATACACCTCTCTGTGTAAAATTAATAGTTTTTATCAATCTCTGGCTCTCATCCACAGCATGTCTTTGTCCTGTCTTCCTCTGAGGAGTGTTACCAGCTCTTTGTTGAATCTGTGCCATGAAGAATTAAGATAGCTCTGAGGATCAAAGGGAGTACAACCAAGTACAAGCAAGACATACCTAATGAAGTGTCTAGAAGGTGTATGTTTATGTATAAGAAAGGAGATATTAGTCAAAAATTACTTTGCAAGTAGAGAAAAAATAAAATGTCTTCCAATAAAAGTTGGTGGGTTGCAATAAAACACCATAAATCATTTAATGGGCTGATCAAACAAACAAGAGCTTCATGCGTAACAACGGATCGTTGTGTCCTATGTAAAGTGAGGCAGCATCTCACCGCATGTTTCTTTATAATCACACTGACACACATGCAGGAGATGACAAAGGTTTCTGTCCCAGGTGAGCCACAATCAACAGGTCCAGGAGTTAATTTTCACTCACGATAAAAGGGTTGTGGTGGTGTCAGTGGTTGGTCATTCTCTTCTATCTCTTACAGATTTGTAAAAGACTGCCGACTGTGACAGACCGAGATCCAACACGCTTCTTCTTGGTCACAAGAAGAATCTATGAATATTATTGCCAGATCTGACACAGTGGCCCTGCGAGCTGAACACAACAAAGAGAAATCAGCTACTGATCAACTGAGAGTGGGGCAACCACCTGTTTAGTTTCAGCCCTCTGCTCTGTCCTTGTCTGTCAACATAGAGACGTTTTTAAACAGCCAGTAAGTCCCACATGCCAATACGGGCAAGTGATCCAAATGAAATGTCTCCTGACAGGTTATGAATAACATGCTAATGAGACTCTTCAAAGACCTAAGACAGAAATCCTACTTATGGCAGAAATCCTTTATGCAGCACATTGTGAAAAGACTTTTGAAGATTTCCTCTGTGTCTTTCAAAGTATCTTAAAGAACTTCAGTGAAGTCGGGCAGAAAGTGGAAGGACTAGCAAAGAATTACGAGGAAGAATTAGAAATTCAAGACTCTGCATTGTCCAAAGCCTCTTTCATCTTGCACTCTTATCGAGTTACCTTTGCTATTTGTTGCTCAGGATAATAGTGGCTGTAAGCCATTGTGAATTCAGACTCGGAGAAAAAGAAAACAAGAGATGTGACCGAGCTGAAGAATCGGCGGCGATACTCCCCACCATCGCTGAGCTGCTCCGCTTTCGATTGGTAGCTTTGACACGTCTTCATCAACTCTCATCTCATGTCCACAGCTCCAGTGTCGCTACTTTCAAGGCCCTGTTTGTGTTGCGCACCAAAGACCAATTAGATACTCTTTGCAGATTCCCCTTACTCTCTCCCTTACACTACATGCCACACCAATTTTTAATTGACAGGAGCTCTTCTATCTTTCATGTAATGCCTGGAAGGAACAGGAGACTCTCAACAGGAAAAAAGGGGAAAATTCCACTGCTATTCTTTTTAATTGTCAATGTCGTCATTAATGAAAAGAAAAAAAAAAATCAAAGGAACAACCTTGGAGATGTATTCACCGCTTAATTTTTTTTTTTGTGCTGAAGGCAGGAGCATCGGGGTCTTCTTCTATATGGCCCAGACGTCCCTGCTTTTTCACTATGCTTGCTAATTACCAACGGAGACACCCTAGGGGGTTGGCTATGCGAGCTGGATATTGTCTTGTATTTAATAGAAGGTAGATTAATAAGTACCTTTTTACCCAGCTCCCTTTGCAGGTCAGAACATTCAGACAATTCCACAGGCATTAAAAACTTGAGGTGTGGAGCTATGCTTGGAACCAGAGGTTGGAAGGTCTAATGATATTCTCGTTCACACCGCACCGGGGCCTCGCGATTACCGATGTGACGACCTTACATTTAATTTCACTGAACGCCCAAATCCATTCCGAGCTAGATTTAGATGAATGAGCCCCATTTTAGCCACGTTGTGATGATCCTGCAAGTTGAAGAGTTATTATTCCACAGGAGTGGCACACAGGGGTTAGGTAAACAAAGTGCTTTCTTAATTGGTGAGAACCAAACTTCGCATGTCCAATGCAATTCTCTCTGAGGGATTTGAGCTGCACTGCCTGAGCTAATGAGAGCCAGAGAAGTGAGAGCACAGGCGCTGTGACACTCTGTCTTGGCTCTTAATTTGTGAACTTCCCCTCAGCTGGCAACCCTGCAGCCTGCTCTCCCAGATGAAGTGGCTCCGTTGGCACGTCCAGGTCTCCCCCCGGGGCTCTCTGGGTAGCTGTGGCAGAACGGCATTAACACCTTGGGGAGCAGGCGCCAGGACTAACAGTTTAGCTTCTGGAGGCCAGAGGCACCGGGTACAAAGGAGCAGTACATTACAGTACTCTGCTGCTTTTATAAACCTAGGAATGTGCGAGAGCCCAGGGAAGCTGAGCACAACTGCTTGTGGCTTTACTGTAACTATCGCCAATTACTGGCAACTTTCAGGTGATACCCCAAACCTGTTGTTTTTTCTTTTTTGTTTAACAATCTCTGCTTTATCGATCAGAACAGAAAAATGCATCAAACAATAGATCACAGAGCCGCCCTACACGTACCTCTCTTCCAGCAGCTTGTCTCCAAACATCCAGCTGATTCGTGGTGCAGGGTAACCCGTGGCCACACAGGGCAGCAGCACGCTGGCATCCGTCACCTTGGTCACAGACACAGGCTGCACCAGGAATTCCAGCTTCCTCTCCTCTCCAGTTTCTTAGATGTAAAGGGGGAAAAAAAGGGGTCAGGGTTAAGGCTGAGGTTAAGCAAAGAATTTCTGGGAAGAATTAGAAACTCAAGAGTGGGTATTGTCTTTATTGTCCAAAGCCTCTTTCATCTTGCACTCTTATCAAGTTTATTATTTGTTTTATTGATCAGAAAAAAGGACAAACAAACAGTATATTCGCAGCCTGCAACAGGAATTCCAGCTTCCCCTGCAGTTTCTTAAGTGACGGGGGAAAAAAGGGGGGTGACCGTTAAGGCTGAGGTTAAGGCTAGGGTTGAGTAAGCTAACCTCCCGTGTCCATCCATCTTAAACTTCAGACTGACTGACAGCCTGACACTCAAACCACAAAGAGTCAGACTGAATAATGATAATGATATCTAGCACAGATAAAGCTGTGTAGGAGTTCAAACTGCTTTGTATGATTCCAGCTGCAACTTAATGCTGGAATAGCATCGAGTAATAACCACGAGGGTCATGGTCAGCCAGACTTCTTCTTCTTTTTTTAATAATGAACTGCTGCGAGCTCACAGGAATGTGTGAAACTCCCACTCAGTGATTCACGGCGAAAATACCAGAGCTGTATTTGGTTGTGGCTTCAAAAGAAAACAAAAAAAAGACACAACTAAACATGATAATAACTACACCTAATACATTTATTCATGTCCCTCCAATATCTGATGGTGTCCACGCAAAAATGTATTTCCATTTTGTCACAAAGCTTTAAAACCTTCCCCTTTGTGTGCCTCCAACATCTTGCCACTCTACCACACATCTTTAGAGGAGGCATACAGAGATGAAGACCCCCACTGGGGCCTTGTTGAAGTCTGATTTACACCCTCTAATATCTTCCCTGTGCTGGCAGGAGCCTGGTGCTTAACAACTTAGTAAATAAAACTTCCAGAGGGGTGAGACAAGACCCTGCCACAATGGAATTCGGGCTCCTTTTGAGCTGCAGCTGAGTTACTGTTGCGTCACTGATAACCCCAGTGGGAATTTTACCACTCCTGCTAGCATTCAAAAATCTCTCACCACAGGTAGCCGGGTCTCTTCACGCTAAAGGTAATGAGCAACCGAGAGAGAACTCAATGTACCGCTGTAATTAGATGATGCACTGGACTATATACAAATTTCAATTTACCTCACAAGAGGACCTATGAGGGTCTAAAAGCTCTAATTAAAGATGTGGTGACGCTTTACCAGGTGACAACTGATGACAAGCAGGGTAAATTATTTTAATATTAGAAAACAATACTAGTGTATTCATTATATCTCATAACTGAGTTTACAGCAAGAAGTTCCTATAGTAACAGATCTAGATTCATAATGGACAACATTTGACCTGGTGTTCTCTCAAATTACCTGGTACAGTTTGGAGCTCGGCCTCATCGCTCAACTTGGAAGAGCCAACGTTTTCCACAAGGCAGCGGTACGTGCCAGCGTCCGTCTCCGAGGCATTGCTTATAACCAGGGCTCCACTCGGTAGCTGGATCAACCTGGTACTCAGCTCCAGGGGTTGTCGGTCTTTCTCCCACCGGATGAAGGCCACCAGATCCGAGTTGACCTCACATGCCATCACCTGACTGTCCCCAAGTCGCGCAGTGGCTGGCAACGGTTGGCTGGCGAACCTGGGCATCCCTGCAAAACAGCGATAAGGCAGATGATGAACGCTCATAGCAAAATTTTATGGTAGCAGTTTAAGGGCTTTATGAAACCTGCATGAAACAAGCAGGGCTTCAGGTTTTTAGTAAACTTAAAAGCAAAGGCATGCTGACAAATTTGACTGTTTTCATTTCACTAAATTTAACTTTAAGCTGCATTTGGATGTAAATTCTTGCTAAGGCAGATCGGAAAAGCAAACTGATTACCACAGCAGCTAATGAAGCTATAAAAAAGAATGTGGAATCGGTTTTGAACTTTGACTTTGAAGATGCATATTTCGTCTCATCTTTAGAACTTAAAAATATTGGAAGCGCCGTCTTGCACATCGATCCAATTTCTGGTTGTATTCTTAGGAGCGAAACGGGCCAGAACATTCAGCACCCACCTGTCCCGACCTCTTGCACACACACAAACAAACCACCACCCTTCTCCTGCACACCCGTGTCGTATAATCGTTTATCCTTGATGGTGGATGTTAATTTGCCCCGCAGAGCAGGAGACACACGGCACTAATTTTAAAAAAAGCTGGATCCACAGGCTGTCTGCGCTGCTGTAGCCCGACTTTCATCTTGATGCAAAATAATTATTTCCTGGGTTTGAAGTCATTGATCTGAAACCAACACTCCCGGGCCGCTTCCGAAACAATCGCGCACAATGACTTCAATTAAAAAGAACTTACAATGTGTAAACTGCAAATGTTATTCTTGGGTTTATTAGTGAGGCAGAGGCAAGAGTTTGTTGTTTTCCAAAGTAAGAAGGCCACTCCATCTCCAATGAAAAGTGCAACATGCTGTGTTATTATCATGGAGGGCCTCTCGAGGTTTTGGGCCAACTGTGTTTCGTCTCCTTGGAAATTTGTGCGGATGAAACAAAGAGTCTTGTTTGAGTGTCTGTTTTTCTGTTTATGAGAGCAAGTTTAGCTGCTGTAACTCCGCTGAAGACTTGCTGAGCGATGACTTGGTGTCTGCCCCGTCCTCACCTACAGACATCTCTTCAAATCCCCTGCCAGGAATGGCTCCAGGGTAAATCACACTTTAAGATAAGGGTCCAACAGTGACAGACTCCCCTCCCGGCCTGGGCTGACGTGCACAGCTTCTCTGAGTATATCTCAGCACAGTTCAGCTAATATGGGCTTAGCTGATGCCAGTGCTGATATTTTTGTAACTGAGCTGCCAATCACCTAATATATAATCAGGGCAGAGTAGGGAAAAAAATAATGAGCTGAATTATTAAGGGATTAAAAGATACTTTCGCCCCTCCCTAAAAGCTCAGACTTACTCACTGCTTGGTGCTGCTCAAGACAAGCCACAACTGAAAGAGATCAACAGATATCTATCTAGAGGTCAAAAATGACCGCTCAGTCGGGGTCTAACGATGTCTCCCCCACTTTTTTTTTTGTTCTTTCAAACAAACATTAAGTTGAGCTAAACAGAAGTACTAAAGTGTATTAAGAGGAAAAAATAAGTCAATTAACTGCATAATGATTGATAATCATGGGTTACACTCATTGAAAAAACACTGGACTGATAGATTAAAGGGTTAAAAATGATATATAATACTGAGGAGAACAGCAATGGTTTATGAGTTAGTGTGTGTCTTAAAATATATTTAAGACACATTTACAAACCTAATAATTCTCAAAAATCTTCTCTAATCTTACTTTATGCAAATGGACATGTGCAAAATGACATCAGGCCAAACAGTGTGCTGCGGCCTCAATGTGCTAATCTGATAAAGACCAAAAAATTAATTAATTAATTACTAAAAATACCAGACAGCCTTTAACTTTATACAGTGCTCTCCAGATAGTAAGTAAATCCTTTAGCCCATGACATTTCTAAAGATGAGAATGACCCACACTTAATGCATCTGAGGTCTAATAAAGTGACTAGAGACTTAGTGGAAAAGCTTAAGCCTTTAAACTCTGGGCCAAGGAAGACACAGCAGAGGGCTCCACAAGTCATCTGCAGACATGCAGGGCAAAGGGAGAACATTGTTCCTGTACAACTTCAGTTCAGACTGCTGTGAGCACTTTCTGACTCGGTCTGCAGTTAGTCAGTCTCCAGCTCTCAATCGACTAATCCTTTGTTCCTCTTGCCTCATCACATCTCCGCAGGCTGTTCATCAGCTTGCCGTGTCTTTAGGGAGTGTGTTTCTGGATGTGTGTGTGTTTTTTTGAGAGTGGGTGTATGTGGGGAGCCTAACTCACAAGAGCATGACAGCCGTTGTGTAACAGCCAGTTATAATGAAGTGGACTGCTTACGATGACATGAATATGTATGCGCGTGCTTATGCTTGCGTGTTAGGTGCTAAAGTGTACATAAGCACATTAAGTGTGGGTCAAGGCATGGGGCATTGTAGATGGGAAGCGGTGAGTGTCGATGCTAACACTATCGATTCTAATTAATCACAATTCTCCATTTAAATCAACTTGGTGGACGCTTCATTTTCCAGAGCCTTGCTCAGCACCATCTATTGAACTGAAGTGCTGGGTTGCCAATCTGCACTCTTATTATCGGAGTGTGATGGAGCCAAATGAGTCCAGGAGTGCAATGATGTTTCAGCGGCCAAAATTCAAAGACTGGAGGGTTTATTCTAACAGAAAGCGATTTCATTCTTCATTTTAAACGGAGCAAAATGCGCCTCCTCTGATCTCATTGTTCCTCCCAAAAAACATTTTCATACACTCAGCGGTTGCACCAAATGCCTCCTTTGTGGAGGGTGGTTAGCTAGATTCACCAAACCCTGCATTATCTGCTCGGCTCTACCAGTAGAGCTGATAATAATCAGAATGCTAATGAAAGAACATGTCCCTCACTGGATGGAGATTAGCCGAAAACTAGTGCGCCACAACGAATGAGCATAACGACTGCCCGCCCCACCTCAGAGAAAAACCAAGTGCAATCATATACACGCATACACAGGCACACCCTTAAATCACACTGTTGGGTTCCCACTATTCCTAATTAAAATAAGGTATAGAATAATAATGAGCAGCTTAATGGAATTCACAGAGGCTTTAAGGATCTCCCTTGAGATTCAAGCGAATTAGTGACTGACTGCAGAATAGCTGTCTTTCACCTTGGATCAAAAACATAACTGTGTTTGATGTTACATATTTTCAAGCAGTGTCAGTTACAGTAATTGGCGAAAACTGAAACTGGCTTACATTTTGTGCCAGGGCCCGGGGGGAAATGTCTCCCTACGTGTCGTGGCCAGATGCTGAGTTTGGATTGCTAACATGAAATACCTAATTTTCCATGGAGAAAACATGGAATGTAAAAAATCAAGTCACACGGTTTATGCTTTGGAGGGAGCTCATATTTTTAAACCCATAGAAACACCAAAGGGTACCGAAAAGACAGGATCTAGCATAATTACATAGTCTAAATGGGTAATTAGCAGACAGGATTTTTCACAATGCAACCTTTACTTCTTCACTTGCCATTAGCATAATAATGATGTCATCAGACTAATGACAGGGCAATAAAACAACAATATATTCTAACACGATTTAATTTATTGATGCATATAACACCAATTTCTTCACTTGCTACTGCTAAACATAATAAATCCTTGAAGGTATGCAAACAAGATTGCAAAATAGGTCATGTGTTTCAAAATAGAGGATTATCAGTGCTATGCTCGTCAGCTAACAACGCGTGAACGACAAGTTGTCAAACTAACAGGTGACGTCCCGGCAGCTATCTCTAGCTTTTATACTGTCTATGAGTTAAACAGGTAACATTAATGTGTATGGCTTTAATGTTGTTTAAAAGGGAGCTTTGCTGGCTTCTCAAAATGACCTACAAAGAGTTGTTCAACGGTGTTAACATCATGTTCATGTGTTCAGCCGTTAGTGATGGGAGAGGCTTTGTGTGTCAGATGGAGTGGCCAAAGAAGGCACTGTTGATATTGATACTGTAGCAGATGATTATCTAATCCAATAGTAATTTTTAGCATTGATTAGTGTCAGATTATGATTTTTAACAACAAACCTACATTGGATCAAGCTCGCTAGCCAAGAGCATGCAGTTTTTGAAGTATAACCTAATATAAATTCTAAATGCTAAATCTTTAAAAAGTTTAAAAGCAGACAGCAAAGAGGAAATTCTTCTCTAAATGTAGGAACCACGAACAATCAGGAGGAAGAAATATAAAACAAAAGAAACGCAAGTCATTTTCTCATCACAGCAAAGAGTAGACTACGGCATCATTCCGCTACTTCTTCTTTCTCCCTTTCTGAATTCAACAAGTTCACTGCCATTCGTTGGAGACTGCTGAAAGTCATTCTGGGAAATGTGGAGAAATCAATACGTGAAATTGAGGCCCGCAAGTCAGGCTGTAGGAAAGTGGGTACACTAGAGACGTAAATTAAAACCCGTTGTGTCAGAATAATTCCTAGAATGCACCGACTGTTACAAATGTGCGTGAGTGTGTCTGACCATGCAAAGGGCGCAATAATAACACCCTTTTTGTCCTCCATTATCAACATGTCTCGTTCGGTTTTGCAACCCAAGTACACAAACACAAACAACCACAATTTCTATTCTTGGTGTTTTTTATGAAATTCAAAAGATCAGACAGGGCCAAATCAAACTGGCCGAGCCTAAAAAAATAAAAACAAAAACCCCCACCACTTTCAGTCAGTGAAGTGACAGATCTGACGCCAGCTGAAGAGTAAATTAGACAGAATGTGAAGACATCCAATTAATGAAAACGAAAATCGAAGATGTCAGGTGAAGGAGGGAGTGGCAGGGTAATCAAGTAGTCCAAAAAAACCCAGTTATTTCTGCTGCGTGTGACTTTGAGGAGAAGGTCTGAATATATTTCCTTGGTTTTAAATCTCCATGAACAATATCAGGTTTGCTTTCTTCAGTTCAGCGTCTCTTTCTGTTCATGCTCCCTTTAAAGCTGCAGCGTAAGTGATAATTAATTTTTCTAATTGAAGGTTTCCAAGCTTCAGGCGAGAATATTTTACTAAGGGCTTCCTCCATTACATCAAATCAAGCCATTTAGCCCACATACAGTCTTAAGAACAGTAAAGAATTAATTCACACTGTGCACTACATATATATATATCTATATATAGATATATATATATGCACGGTGATTAGCACTGTTGCCGCACAGCAAGAAGCTCCTGAGTTCAATTCCAACATCAGGCCGGGGTCTTTCTGTGTGGAGTTCGCATGTTCTCCCCGTGTTTGCGTGGGTTCCCTCCCACCGTCCAAAGACATGCAGCTTGTGGGGATAGGTTAATTGGATAATCCAAATTGCCACTAGGTGTGAATGTGCGAGTGAATGTGAGTGTGAATGGTTGTCTGTCCCTGTATGTTGGCCCTGCGACAGACTGGCGACCTGTCTAGGGTGTACCCCGCCTCTCGCCCTATGACAGCTGGGATAGGCTCCAGCGCCCCCCGCGACCCTGAAAAGGATAAGCGGATCAATCACTGGTATCATGCAGACCTGAGCTCTTTAGTGCAATTCTGTGCAAAGGTCTTGAACGCCCCCTCATTTCTTTATCTTTTTCTAGGAGAGTGGGAAACATTTGCAGCACATAGATGGAAATGCAGTATATGATACAAAAGTAAAGTCTGAACAATTCCAGCAAGCTTGAAAGTGAGTATTTGGCATGTTCACCTTTATAGTTCAACACAGCCTGAACTCTCTTGCTCAGCTTTCTTGTCATTTCTTTAAACGGTCTTCAGGAATAGTTCTCCAGGATTTTTGAAGGACATTCAGAGCTCTTCTTTAGCAGCCTTGACCATGTTTTACAGATGGCTGCAGACACTCACTTTTATACTTCTCTGCTGACCTCCTCTCTACATATGATGCCAATTTAAATCAAAAACTTCAAATTTGGATTGTTTATGCCATAAGAACTATGGCCACCAACTTTCAGTCTTGTTCTTTGTTTACTTTGGCATGCCTCAGCTTTTTCTCCCGGTTTCCTTTCCTTAAGAATAGCTTCTTAACAACCAACCTTCCAATGAGAAATGATCTCAGTGGAAAGGTATCCACTAAGACCGAGTGTTCAGTAGCTCAACAGAAGGATCAACTGAAGAGGCAGAAGCATTTCTCAGGTCAGGTCTTTGCTGGATTTTTCCCCCCCATTTCTTAAGAACATGACTTTCAGATATTGTTCATTTGTTGTAGATACTATTTTAATCAGGATTTCTTGTGCAAGACTGTCTCATATGCTACTAAAACTCTAAAAACTTTAAAAACTAGACTTTTTTTTTTTTAGCAGCCACAAGTCCCATTATAATATTCTACATCCAATCAAAGTGTCATGCATTTAATTTTAGGGTTTATATTTAACCTGCCAGTGGACCAACTCCTTCTGGGTTTCTTAAAAAAAGAAAAGAAAAGAAAACCCTGAACAAACCAAAAAAGAAGTAGTTGTAAAAAAAAGCCAACACTTTCCCCAAAACTCTTCACAGCATCTAGCACACAAAACCCTCCCACCCCCTAATAATAGTGCATTAATACATTAATGTATTCTGTATATGCATAAGCTCAGACAGCACCATGGACGCCCATAAGCAAACAATAACAAGGATAACTGCTCTTAGAGAGAGGCGTTTATATTTCTTCTTTGCTCTATCTGTTATCAAACTTTAATTGGATTGTATTGCAGAACCCACTCAAACACTCAAAGACATTCCCTCCAAACAATAAAACCACAACCCTACCCCCACCACCCTCTCCCGCCCACCCACCATCACTCTTCATAAAGGCACTTCAGCATTTATTGTACAAGAAAAATATTTCTTTCTCGCACTAATGCAGCCTAGATCGTGATGAAATTAAACGTTGAGGGGTGGTGCTTTGCCTGTGTCCTTAAGTGGCTCTGCATGTATGAAAAGCACAGCATGAATTCTTTATAATGCTTTGGCAAGTGGGAGTTAGTTTGGGCATTTTTAGGTTTAATATCAGAAGTGGTCAAGAATCACGCTGGTTTTTCAAAGAAAACCTTGATGTTTAATTACAAAGTTTGCATGGCCCACATAGGGGAAGATATTACGGCTGCACAGCCACTGCGGTTGTCCTTCTTAAAAATGCATACAAACTTGTACATTTAAATGCGTCCAATCTGCTAAGCAAATAGACGTTTTGGAATCACAAATTCTGGGAGATGTTTGCTCGCGTTCTTTACCCGCTAGGCAGTAAAAGGTAACAACAACTTTCATCCCATCGGGGGGTGAGAGGTGGGAGGCCTCGGCGAGATTGACAAGAATGCAAACAGAATTAATTAATGAACGTGTACTGGAAGCTAACACAAAAGTTACTGGGATTATCCATCATGTATAAAGCCAGACACGAGCATGACATGCTGAGGAAATGATGAAACGTGAATGTCTGGCTGTGTCATCGCAACATGCTCGTCTTTTTCATCAACAGGGTGGAGTGACAATGATGTGATACAGTGCAATAAATAGACCGGCTTTTTTTTAATCTTTGTTAAATTTTTATCCAAACAGCTACCAGTTAGAACACATGGATAACAATGACATTGGTTAACAACTGAACTAAAACAAAAATTCAAACTGCTTACTCCAATCAGGCAGTTGGAAACATGTAACAAACAATGAGCTCATCAGTGGAAAAAACCTAACAATAAATCACTACTTCTAAACTACATAACGTGTGCAGTACAATGGTAACCGCAAGTGCATACACAGAGAAAAGCTTGTGTTGTGTACACACGTCAGAAGAGCAGACAGAAGACGGGTGTGTGGGTGGTGTGCCACAAAAGTCAGCCTCAGACTGGGGTCCTTATTTTATCTATTGAGCTGTGTAAAGATGACAGAACAAGCATTTCCTGACCTTGCATCCAGCCACAGCTTGAACAGAGTAGTACAGTGAAAACATTAGGCAGCTGGTACCCAGGAATGAAGCATCAGCCTGTTGTCACATTTGAAATATGGCACAGCAGAAGGCAGTTGCGAAATAAATGCAGAGTTTTACTGTTGCGAACAAGAATGGAAATAGACGCCTATATGTGTAGTGCTGGTGTATTCGGGGCACTGATCCTCCCAACTTCCTTATGTATGTTAAGCTAACTCAGCAAGGCTAAACAGCTCTTAGCTAGGGGAGGGGCATTTGGAACTGGTACACCGCTCTGGATGAAGACCAGATTTTGAGTAAAGAACAGCTTTACAAACATTTACGACAAGCAGCAGATTGGCCCCGCCGTACAGCTGCAGAAGGCGCCTCCACCTAGTTGTGACAATTCTCACTCGTTACGGGGACTATTTCTTTATTTTTTTTACTACTACGCTCTTGGTAACACACAATATAGCATGCACTTTAGAGGACAGTCGCTGCAAAATAAATGTCAGTAACCCGCCTCTCTGTCTCGATCAGGATGCTTGCTACCACTGTGACAAGTTGCATGTTTGATTTCCGGCTTTCATTTCTACTTGCGCATGCTTGTGAAAGACAGAGGGAGGAAAAAAACATAAAAGATCTGCCTACAATGAAAATACACACACTCAATTGTGTCTACATGAATAATGACACATCGGGATGAGGCTGCTGGTACAGTTGGCACTCTGACAGCTTCTGATAGCCTGATGTGGGGAAGAGACAGCGGGGCTACGAGGAGCCTCCCTGATGGTGATGGATGGAGACGGATACATGACAGGGCTAGGTCAGTTGCCATAGGAACAATACATTAGTTAGAGGGATGAGATGTACTTGAAGAAAAAAAATGTAGAGTTAAATTCAAATGCTTTAAAATTAAACCCATTTGTATATGCATGTATGTCAAATCTTGCAAAGCAGTTAGTTTTATCAGTGCTGTCTACATAATGTAACAGTATACCACATACTGAAATATCAACCCAATCCCCTAATACGTTTTCAAAAGGACGTGTTCACAGTATAAGCTTCTGAGTGAACGAGGGTTGTCACAATAAAAAGAGCCACAAGAAAAAGACTAAATACTTATTTGCAGCAGTATCAATACTAACTGTGCCATGCTGTCCTCCTCCAGTTGACTCACAGCTTCACACAGCACCTGCAGACAGGCAGGCACACAACCCTCCCCTCTCTGGCAGCTGGAGTGGCTGATGTTTAGGTGGAACACTTCAGGAGGAATTTCGAGAGGTGGGTAAAGCTCCCGTTTCAACAACCTTGAAATATTAAACAGCTAAACACATAAATGTTAACCCGGCTGGCTTCATCATACCTCTAATGTGAGCCTCTCCACTCTTCACAGGAGCCATTCAACCATTAACTGCACCCCAGCCAGCAGGGGTCATTTGTCAGTTTTTGTTGCAGGTCTGCAAAACACCGTCTCATCTACAAAAAGGGTTGTTTTTTTTTTTGTTTTGTTTTTTTTAAAGTTAATGAGTAACTATAACCCAGTGCAGTGACTAATGATTATTTTCATTACTGATTAATCTGCAGAATAACTCTAAATTCAGAGACATTTTTCCTTTGTTCAGGACATTGTTATTAAATTGCTTATTGTGTCTGACCAACAGTGAAACCCTGTTATGATCTGTTTTCTGTGACACAGGCAATCAAAAGCAGCAAATTACACCATGTAAGATAATGGGACCGGGTTCACATTTGTATTTTTTTGGATTGAGAACGGCTGATTCATGCAAATTCCTGCTGATTATAATTTGAAAGATCATATTTAACACTATTTTCTGTGCTGTTGGATGAGTTGTACGTGTGTGTGTGAACTGTCACTTTTCTGCCTCCTGTGTGTAATTTCCTCGTGTTCAGGTATGGTCTCTCAAGCATGGCTCGTCTGATGACTTACCCTCTGGGGACAATGATCAGGGCTTTCAGGGGGATGCCACTATCTGCTATCTGGTAGGGCACAAACTCCCTCTATCCAACAACAGAAACATATGGGGGAGGGGGTTTCTTAAACAGAGCTTCTGAATGCTCCTCAGTTTCTAGTGGAAAAGCTCTCTTTCATTGAAGATAATTGAGTTGTAGCCGAAACAATACAGATTGCATTAGGGCCTTTAATCATGTTAAGGTGTCTTGCTTTTTCACTGGGAGTTTAGCTCATTGTCAGCCCATTTTGGGCTTGACCTTCTGCAGAGGTCGTTGCCATAGGAGCGGATGCTCCCATTACCCAAGCACAGATAAATGTGTTGGCACTACAACCATAAATCCCTTTGCGCTTCCCGTCTAACCTCCCTGCTTTCCCCTCGCTTCCTTATCAGGGAAAAGCGGGTGGAGGGGGGTGGCAGGTAAGACAGGCTGCAGAGAGAAGCTCCACAGAGCGGCCTCCAATGTCAGAGGAGTCACCTGTGGGATTATAAAGGAGTTGTCAATCAAGCCCAACACGTGAGGAACAAAGAGCAGCTACCGCTGGCCTGCCCTCACATCTTTCTTCAAGTGCTTATTTCCTTAAGGCCTCGAGCAACGCCCAACCCCTCCACTGGAATGAAGAGCCCCTCCACCCTCCCGTAGCTTGACAGGCCATCCAGATAAACGGAGTAAACACACCCTTGTCCGGCTCTCGATGGGCACACGGACAGCTTCTCCACATTCAGCTCTCTCCTTCAGACTCTTCTCTGCCACTGCACTGTCTCTTTCCCACTCCCTCCATTACACTCAGATTCACCTCCACCCACTCCTATCACCCCTCCTCTTTTTCCTCTCCATCCTCCTACCACACATTTCAGTAGGAGCTCTATTGTTTGCTAGAGAGGGGGCATGCTGCTGCTGGTTCTTATCTGGGGATGTTGCCGGCACATCTGCAGATGCTATCAGCAGCCCTGTTGCTCTGTTTATGCTCCAGCTCTGCAAGTGCAGCTAGCAGGGAAATGAGATGGATGGAGGATGGGGCCGGGCGAAAATTGAGCGTCTTGCTCAGGAGAAATGATGGAGTGTGCGTGCGTGTTTGTTTGGGGGGGGCAATGGAGCAAAGGAAGGCCATTGTAAACACAAGAAAAACTAGGACTAGGAAAAACTAGAACTAGTGCAGTAGTCATTTTTTGTGCAATCAAGCAACACTACAGTTACTAATGACAAGCTTTTTGTTAGCTTGTAGTTTATGTTCACGAAATGATGACAATTTTCTACAAAGCTCTCATCATTTCCACTGATCTGAGGGAAGTAAATGTAAATGTGCCAACCACCACATACAAGCACACAGCTAACTTATTCTTCAGGATGATTTAGTACGCATTTAAAAATCTGTGTGTGGGTGTCTGCTTCAAATTATACCCCAATGAAGCTAAGGTAGAACAAAAAATGTTTCCTGCATAACTAGGATTAGAAGTGAGTCGCTATTACAGCACGAAACGTGCTGCAGACAGCGAGGAGGCTCAGGCAGTCAGTCAGCCATGCGACGCGAAGCATCAGCTTCACTCCTTAACTTAAAGGGAATTTTCTTTCAAAGTGTAGGGTACACAGACAGACAGAGTGGCTGCTGACTATTTTTGAAGCGCCACTTGTTTAGTTTTTATCATTGGAAGAAACAGTAGTGGCTATGCATGCATTTGTGTGACTATATGCCTGCGAGTATGGGGCTGGCAGCGTTTAAGCAGCAGATGTTTGCAAACACACAGATGCAGGCTCGCACGGATGCAAGGTGATGATGTCGCTCCACATGGCCAGGAGCATTCATCATCCTTTACTTGGTCAAGAGGTGTGATGCAGTGGCAAATTGTCAGTTATCATTCTTAGGGTGTTTCCACACCTGCCCTGTTTAGTCCATTTAAGTGAAATCTGGCTCGTTTCCCCCTTGGTGCAGTTCTCTTGTGCAAGTGTGAATACAATGATCTCCCTCTGGTGTGGACCAAAACAACCGCACCAAGACCTTTTGGAAGAGGTGGTCATAGAGTGGCCCCAAATGAGTTCCAGAGCGGTTTGTTTATGGTTGATCCGAACAAGCTACCAGGTGTACGTTGCAAGTTTGAGCAAACCTTCCCATAGCCACGTATGCTTTATATTCTGAGGATGTGGCAAGGTACTATAGATAAGCAATGGTCGGTATGGGCTAGCAAAACTAGCTGTGAAATGAACATAAATTCTACGTGTTCTCCAACAGTCCACAACACAGCACAGCTAGTAGAATCGATACATGCCATACACTGTCTTTCTTTCTTTCTTTAAGTACAATAAGTACAGAAGACAGGGACACTGTAGATCTTCTACAGCTGAAGAGGGGACCCTCACCCAGCTGCTCCCACACGCAGCAAAAACTCCAAATGGAAGACGATGACTTGGTGACTAGTGCAGCTGCCGCGACAGCGCTAACCTAAGTTGTTGATAACAAAGTTAAGTAAGCTCTGGAAGTACTTTAGACAGCCAAGGGGTGATGAGTGAGCCACAAAAGGTAATATGCAAGTAGTACCATCGTGCTCTTTAAGACCAGTGGAGGAAATACCTCCTGTTTACTGAAGCACCTCAAAAGACTCCATATCTGTTCAAAGTGAGTGAGTTTCAAATCATGTTTACAACTTGCAAAGTGTGTTTCCTTCTTGTATCATCCTGAAATACACATTGCCATTTAGTTTGGGACACATTACTATTTCGCTTGAGCTGCCGATGGGAAATCAACTATTTACTATAGGCTAAAATGGCTAATAAATGAATGATTGAGCTAATGTAATGTAAATAACATTACAAGGGTACCAAGGCTTCTACGCAAAACTACTACACAAACTCATAGTACTGTATTATTTTCTGTATTGTTGTATAAGAGACAGGACTCATATATAAGAATGTCATCACCTACACCCGATTGCACTTCCTGAGCTAGATCTGGACTGATATCTGATCCAAATACTGGATCCATCCTATAAACAACTCTAGCATCATTTTGAATTTCAAATCAGAACATTGTGTTACTTTATGTTCGGATAAAAAGGGTTTTAGTCCAAATTGAAATTTAGTAGCAAATGGCAATGAGACATGTTGACAGCTAAGTGACAGGCCATTAGAGATAAAATTTTAAGAGAAGAGAAAAAAAATTAAGCTATTAATTATTCAACTAGTAACTATATTAGTTTGGGATTTTCCAGTCAAAGTTTACAGCCATGAATTTATTATTAGTGAAAGGAGCCGGCTGCTTGTGCCTGTCAAGTGCTGAGAGATCAGAAAACAGTTATGATTGTTTTTCCTCTCTTTTCCGCATTCATGTAAACATCTTTCCGAAATGCTCCAGTGAGCGTCAATAACAGCCCGAGCACAGCCGCTCATATTTCAACAAGGAATCTGACAAACGGAGAAGACCAATCTCTCCATGTAGACATGCATAAAACACAACACACTTTCAAAGTTCATTAGCCACGTCTGGCGAGCCGCAGATGCCGCGTGTAAACGCCGACTAAACAAACTAACGCAAACACAGACATCAAACATTGCAAAAGCAAAATGCACATATTGAAAAGGCTGCAGGAGGACAAGATTAGTATTTGAATGAGGATCACAGAGTGTGAAGCGTCCATAGCCCCAGAGTACGTCTCTTCACTCGCCGGCTTTATTGTTGTTAATTAAATGTGGAAATATGAAATGGATATATTATTTACTGAGGGCAAATGTGCAGCTGTGCTTTTTCATACATAGAAGAAAACAATGCACTCTGAAATAATCATATCAGGAATAATGCAAAGCAACATGAAGGCAGTCTAATCAGTCGCTGACGCCTAATGGAAAAGGACGCAACAGATCTGTAGAACACCTGGTCGGCCTGACAGTTTGGCATTAATAGCAATTACTTCAGTCCATCTGCAGCGCATTTCCTTCAAAGGCAGCAGATGCTGTGCCGATCAGTGTTAACTGTATAGATTTGACAATTTGTTTGCCTGCACATTGTGTTGTCCAGCAAACTAAATGTCACATTACAATGATACAAGCTGAAAGCATTACTGTCCTTTAACCACACGACCGCACGTATCCACAGCAATGAAAGCCAGGTGCTCATATGAAACCGCTACATGCAGGCTGGTTTTCCGTTACCTGGCTGCAAATGTAAAAGGAGGTGATAGGTAAGGGTTAAAATGCAGGGCCAACGCGCAAGACATCTAAAAGGTGAGATGGATGGACGATGAGAGCAAAAATGGTTGCCCGTGTGTAGAATGGAAGGCGTGCTGTTGTGGTGCTGTTTTGCCTCATCTGACCTGTCAACGTGTGAGAGAAAGAAAGCAAACAGAGGTGATATTGACCTTGGAGCACAAGATATTCCACAATCTTCAAGGAAGCACGCAAACAGTTATATGAGACAATCCCGTAACAACACAGTTCAACACTAACAGCAGGAAGCCTCTACTTGAACACCGCAAGCTTTTGTTTTTTTAAAATCATCAATCAAGTTTCATCAGACTCAACTCAGCGAGTCAAACGCCTCCACGCTGCCCTGAAATCATGCACGGGTGCACACACACACACACACTCCTTCCTTAATTCGACACCTCCACAGTTCACCATCCACTAATCAAAAAGTCATGAAGTGACAGCATGGTGTGGGGACGGCGGGGAAAGCCTGAACACCCTCCCCTGGGCCCTCACACACAGAGTTCAGGGCAACTCGGTGAAAGGAGGATCTACACATACGCACTCAAACACTTTCCGTCACGTAGCCGAAGCGCTCAACGAAACAGCTCATCACTCCCTTGCTTTCCATCTCCCCTTGTTTATCGCACTCTCCTTTTTCACACGTCGCTCTCGCTCACACAGCTCTTGCCTGCATCCCACATGCCATGCCCCTGCGCATTAAGACAGACTCCAGTGTTCAAGCAGGTCTGAACAGGCTCCAAAGGCTCCCCAAACAGTCCTCATTCTAGATGAAGAGCACGTACGGTTTGTCATTCAGCCCTTTATGTTTGTCACCGTCGCTCTGTAGAACGCATGAGAATACGTGACGAGTACCACCCATCCAGCCTGCTACCTTCAAAACTCCCTTCTTCCCCCATCCCTTGTGTTAGCTCTGAGTGACACCAAGAGAGGAATGTGTGCATTTTGCGTAAAAGCAACTAAATAAATGCAAATGAAGTTTCCATTAAGGGTCTTCAAGCAGAATGTGGCCATTTCGGGGAGAGACAAAGCCTCTTTGTCACTGAAGGGGGAAAAAAAATATCAATGAATGTACCTTAAGTGAGGCAGATGGAGAACTGAGCACTAAAAAGGCATTTTTGGAGAAGGTTAAATCCGGTCAGCTGGAAGGGAAAGCGTGGGATGTGAACTGAGCGGAAGTGGAGAGAAATAAGTTTTCAAGGCATCACCTCTCACACCTTAAACGTAGCCCTCTCCGTGCAAGCCCCACCTCTCCTACTGCCATCGTAATATCCCTAAGTGCTTATGGAAACCCATAAATAATGTTGATCTCTGAAGCACAGGAAGCAGGGATGCTCTGGGCACTTCACACTTTAGTTTCTTCACTATATTCCATCTATGCCCAAAGCGAGGACGTTTTCAGTTTAGAATAAACAATGAAACACAGCTGCGCACACACACACACACACACACAGAGTTTCATTTTTTTGCATCTTCAGCATAAGCCGAGGAGAGTTAAAATATGCATTTCAACCATATTTTATTTACATCTAGAGCAACAAAATCAAATCCCATCTCCGTCACCCTGGAATCGCATTTACTCACAATAGACCATCATACATAAGCTGTCCTATAAAAGATATGATATGCTGTCATTATTTAGTCCTATTTCTGCCAAGACAGGAGTGACTGAGTGAGGAGGCTCATAAAAGCATTGATATTGGGATGGGTTTTTATGAAACTACTCCCTATAAATTAAATGAACAGCTGTCAAAACAAGTGACCTTGAATATGAAAACTCCAGGCTGGCTGGTCCCTATCAACGTGGCATAAAAACTTCTCCCCCCAATCTCACTTTTGCCGTCCACCCCGACAGCCTGATGAATGCCGAGGTGTATTTCAAAAGACTTCCTAGAGGCATGGGGAGCCATCAAAAAAACTGTGAGAGTGAACTCTCTTTCAGGGTTCAAAATCCCTATGAAGACCAATTTGGCTTTGAAACATGGGGACGCTTTAGTATGAAAACCCAAAACTGCCTCATGTATGCTCACTTGGACGGGGATTGCGAGATGAAAGGGCAACGTGGATGAGCACACTGGTCCCTAACAGCGTACGTGTCTCTATCTGAAGAACCACAAGGTAGGAGACATGACCAGTGAATGTCAATGAGGGAGGGAAGGATAAACAAAATGCTCTCAAGTGTAGCCAGGTGTCTTCTTCTTTTTTCTTTCTTTTTTTTAATGTGGATTCAGAGAAGCTGCTAGAGTGATAGACCGCTCGCTGCAAAAACTTTTTATCGCTTTAAATAACGCTCTCCTCGGGTAACCTTTTCCTTTTTTAAATTTAGGAGTGAACCCCGCTGTGCACAGTCACCTGAGGAGGTCTACGTGTCCCTTCATACTGTGAGACCTGTCGACGCGACCATTCCATCATCCTGTCAAACCACAGTTAAAAGTCAAATTTGTAATTTGAAGTCATTTGTAAGTAGTTTGGTTGGTAAGATCTGCCTCCTACCACAGACGTCACTCTCCATTAACTCTGAGCTTTGTATTTTAACACAGTTCCATTCAGAATACAGTATTTGTAATGGCAATGACATCATTTTTGTAATTTTGCTTATGTACACCTTCACAGTGGATTTGAAAAGACACAATGAAGATGTGAGTGAGCGCAAACTTTCAGCTTCAATTGTAGAGGTTTAAAAAGAAAGAAACTGTTTAGCAATTACAACCTTTTTTACACAGTCTACCATTTTCAGAGGCTCAAAAGTAACTACACAAACTAACAGTTTTATATTGAAGTTGTCTTTTTAAATACTTGATGAAAAATTCTTTGCAGTCTATTGTGATTCGGTTTTGCTCAACGAGAATCCAAGTAGGTGAGAGAAGTGAAGAATTTATTCTAAATCAGTCTCTAATCTCTATACACAACTACACCGATCAGGCATAACACTATGAGCACTGACAGGTGAAGTGAAAAACAGCAATTATCTCTTCATCATGGCACCTGTTAGAGGGTGGGATGTGTTAGGCCCAAAGTGAACACTTTGCCCTCGAAGCTGATGTGTTAGCAGCAGGAAAAACGGGCAAGTGTAAAGATCTGAGCGAGTCTGACGAGGGCTACGTTGCGATGAATGGACGACAGAGTCAAAGCGTCTCCAAAACTGCAGCTCTTGTGCGGTGTTCCCTGTCTGCAGTGGTTGGTGTCTATTAACAGTGGCCCAAGGAGGGAACAGTGGTAAACCAGCGACAGGTCATTGCGGCCAAGGCTCATTGATGCACATGGAAGGCTGACCCGCGTGGTCTGATGCAATAGACAAGCTGCTGTAGATCAAATAGCCCAAAAATGTAATGCTACTTCTGAAAGAAAGGTGTCAGAATATTCAGTGCATCACAGTTTGTGGTGTATGTGCCTGCATAGCTGCAGACTAGTCAGAGTGTCCATGCTGACCCCTGTCCACTGCTAAAAACACCCACAATGCACACGTGAGCATCAGAACTGGACCACGGATCAACGAAATTGGCCTGGTCTGTTGAGTTACCTGCACCCTTTTATGGAAACACTCACACAAAGCAATTCGATTCAGGAGCAAAACGAGTTTGAGGTGTTGACTTGGCCTCTGGATTCCCCAGATCTCAATACAATCCAGCATCTGTGAGATCCACAGAGGTCCCGTCTCACAAGTTACAGGGATTTTAGGATCTGCTGCTAACATTTAGGTGCCAGACACCACAGCTCAATTTTGATATTTTAAATTCATTTATCTCCCCAACATCTTGCAGCATTAATGTTAATTTCTGGTTGTTTATTCAATATGCTTTTTGGTGTAAAAGCATATCCTGTGATGTTCCTTTTAATGTGACAAATTCAGATTTTGGATAGTCTTATTTAGTGTTTCGCTTTAGTAAAATGTGGTAAAAGTGTTAAATTCATCCCACGAGGTTGTTAACACATTTCAAGGAAATCCCACACACAACTATAGCCGCTGATGCACAATTCAAAATTGCAAGAGATCCTGAAATGATGCTGTTCAAGTACTAGTAGATATATTAGGGCAGATGGTAGCAAGATGTCTATAAAAGACAAAAACACTCAGGCTGATTAACATGATGTGCAACCAGCCAAATTCTAACCGATGCCGTGATTCTATCCTTTGGGTCCAAAGACAAAATGAGAACATTTAAGGGAAATCTCTAAGGTTGTGTGGAAAGCCTTGAGCAGTGAAGTTTCTTCACTGATGTGCAGATGCCTCCCACATACTGGGAGATGCACTATGTACAGTTGTGAATTGAAGTTCAGCTGGCAGGGGAGTCGAGGTGCACGGTGGGGAGCAGAGGCCCCGAAAAACACAGAGGAGAAGAGAGTGAGTTTGGGAAGTCATTACGAGTTTATCTTCACCCGCTGACGGCAGCAGTCAATTATCACTGTCATTAGAACATCGTAATTGTACCAGCGTAGTGCAGAAACAGGCTGGAAATGTTCTCAGCTCAATTGGACACTTCACTTTAATTTGAAATTCTAACTGCGGCTTCATTGTAGCGAAGAAAATGTCCCCAGGTATTTTGTTTTTTCAAACACTCTCCGTGTAGTAGGGTATAATCTGGCACAGACACCGAAATTATCTCTGAGGGTATGTTTGTGCTACTTTTAGCACTGTTGTGGAATTTATTTCACAGAGGAGTTGGTGTGTTTTCTCTATATATCCATGTACCCACAAGTAAGTCTGCAGCTCCAGGTCTTTAGAAAGAAAAAAAGTCAACCGGTAACTAGTATAAATGGTCATATTTGAGCTCCAACTCATACTTAAACATTTCATTTTTACGGTCTAGTGGTCACCCTACAGTCATAGTACACAGGAATGATCCTGGGTTCAAGATGGAGAGGAGTCATAGACCACAGCCTCAGGCAGGTGCAAGCTAGTCTCCTCCCAGTGCTGGTCCAGAGCCCAGATAAATGGACAGGTTACATGAGAAACAGTGTCCGAAGTAAAAGCAGTGCCAGTAATTTTTAATTGTCCAGTTGCTGGTTGTGCACTCCCTTGCACTTGTGCACTTTCCCTCCTTTAAGGCCACTCTTCTTTGAGTTTTCTTTTGATTGGCTGCCCCTCTGTAACAGGAGGTTTGAAGTGCAGGTGGGCAGGCTTACATGCTCACAGAGAGCTATGTGCCTGAGGATACAAAAATGTGGGAAAGCGAACATTTAAAGCAGTGTGAAGCCTGAGTTTCTGACTTACAGCGATTACCTTTACAATTTCAATTTTATGCCATATTTCATCTAACATTTGAGCAGCATGTGTGACTGAGAAGAACAGACGATCCTCTTCAAAGAAACAAACACAAAAAACTCTTTATACAAAAAACTTGATTTAGCAGTGACCTATGTGATGAGGACTTTTTCGGGAGACAATTTATAGGAATAAGATTAAGTTGTTGCAAAAAAAAAAAAAGAAGAAAAAAAAAGCTTGAAACAAGCCTGTGTTGAAGCAGGTAACGTGTGTAGCAACAAACTTCTGTTGCACCGGTGTTCAACTGGAAAAATTCTGAAAACATAAAGACAATTAAGTGCGTAGGTGTAAATTTCTATGCACACACACCAAACCGCACACTAGACACTGTGGTGTCTGGAGAGTAGAGATAGGGCTGTCTCCATCAGCCTCTCCACCTACCCAGAGGACCTAATCAGTCAGTGAATACACGTAAAATGGAGGCTGTCATCTACCTCCAGCCCAACAGACTCCCTGCCGACACTTTTCTCCCACTGCCAGCCTCTAGAGAGCAAAAAAAAGATGGATCTTTCCCAAAAGCTCCATCCTCAACCAAGATATCCTACATCATGCATCATATTTTTCTCAGCTGCCGAGTTTCTCCGTCCTCTTTCTCTTTGTCCTATTTAGTCTCATCTTTACAGTTAGATCCAACTACTCATATACCAATTTCTGTTTTGTTTTTTATTTTCTTCTTTGTATTTCCCAATTTCATGACTTTTGTCCCCAAGATAGCTAAATGTTTTCAATTTCAGCTTAACATATGATAAAAGCACCCAAGTGTCTCTTTCTTCGCCTTTATCTCGAGCTGACTTCACTCCTTCCTGACATGTGCCAGAGAGAGATGAAAATCAGGGTAATGGAATCCACTGTGATCCTGACACTGCTTCCGGGACAGAACAATTCATCATTCCAACAACCCTAAACTCAGCAGGAAAGAGCCTCATAATTGGGCATCAGTGGGAAACGCCTTTTTGCATTTGGAAGCAACCAGAGTCTATGCTTGGATTTTTAGATTCTTCTGTCCATCCAAAAGAAGAACAAAATTCCATCAATCAAATTTACAACTCGACAGACTGGCGACCCACCCAGGGTGTACCCTGCCTCTTGCACAGAGGTTGCTGGGATAGTCTCCAGGCCAATGGCAACCCTGAAATGGATAAGCAAATGAAGATGGGTGTCTGGATGGTCATCCAACTTTATCGGCCTACACTGGAATGCCAAAATTATAAAGGAAAGCCAAGTCGATCTTATCCTGCTTTCCACAGTCACGCAAACTGTGCATTACAGTTGTTTCTCTTGTCATGCATCTGAAAAAGTGTGGGGTAATGATTCATTCATCTGAGGACAGGGACTTGTTATCCTGCTTATGGTTCTTGCAGTGAGCAAGCTCATGCCTGTGAAGGCATCTGTCAGCATGCAGATCAAAGGTAACTGTAATGCCTGACAGGCTATATAGAAATTTAAAATACACTACTGCATATTTGAGGTAATATTATTCCTACACAGCACCTAACTGCGTTTGAAGAGACATGAATTTTTAAAAACAGTCGTTCCAAATCACAACAAATTGACTGCAGGTTGCAGATTAAAGCCTGGATCCATCTACAACTGTTGTAGGTGTCAATTGTAAACAGGACATGAGTAAAAATCACCACCCTGGGGTTGCGCGTCTCTGTCAACCAGTCAAGTTTTGATTCATATCAGTCCACAATCATTTAATATATGCAATACGTAGAGACTGCAGGAATTTAATTGGTGGGACCAAACCAACTGCTTTCAAGCATCGGTGTCTTTGTATTCCAACTCAGTAATTTTTTTAAAATTCATCCTATTGTTGACATACTCAAGATTTGCAATGTAGACACTCTCAAAAACAATAAAAAATTCAAGAGGAAAAACAGTGACGTGGATGGTTTGTTTCTTTTTTGGAGCTCCTCTGAGATTTTTTGTTTTGTTTTGGAGATTTATTGTTCTATATTTTAGATGGAGCTATGCAACTGCCGTGGCCACTGTGGGCCTGCAAAATGGGTGAGTGCTAGAGCCTGTGAATACCGGTGGGTGTGTAGAAGCAGTTGAAAGGTGGAGGACTGAAAGGATAATAAAGAGAAAATGGAAGACTGTGAGGGGTAGTAAAGGGAGTAAAAAGAAAGGACAGGAGGGTGATTCAGTGACTCAGAGAACTGACAAAGAAAGCAAGGCAAAGGTGAGAGAGGCAAAGGAAAGAAAGGGAAGTAGAGGAGTTTATCAGGTAGATATAGTGAATGAATGAAGTGAACGCATAACCCTCAGCGAACAGCTGAGAAGCTCGTGGGCGTGAGTGGTTAGACGTGAGCTGATTGGGCTGTATCGGTGCACATAGCAGGGAAAGACCGGTATTTGTTTGTCCTTGATTTTATTTGCTTTGTGTGTTTATTATAATCAGGGTGAGGTTAATATATTGATCCTAAAAAAGGGAGAAAACATAAATATCTAAGGAGGACTCGCATGCTCTCCAGTGACCTAATTAGACTTTAGCCAACAGAGACACACAATTGGTAAGAAAAAGAAAAGAAAAAAAAATTCTCACAATTAAGTATCATTAATGTTTCACAGAATGAACACAATTATAGCGTAGTGGTTTATACATTCACCTAACAAGCAGAGAGCACAAGTAAGTCTGATTCCCGGAGGAAAGAAAAATCCTTTTGTGGTTGAGTCACAGAGACATCCGGAGTTACCTAAAAAAAAAATCTGCTAAATCAAACATGCAGAGCTGCCCACTGTCCTGACCAACTTGTGAATAAGGGACCAGCCAAAAGTAGCTTTCACAGCAAAATAAAACACAAAGAAAGTAGAAATCATTTATACAGTGTTCCAGAAATCAGGTAAGTGCAGATGGGTATGTATCCAAGCTGCATGTAAACCTAAAATGGTCATTCTTAAGCTTTAAGAGGCCAATAAAACCATCCCGATACATGTATTTCTAAGTACTCTTGCTAATCTGAGACGCCAGGAGACAAACTGTAAATATTCAGGAAGTAGGAAACCTGGAAAGAAAAATCAAATATGATATGACACAATCAAGTGGAAAACACTATGGATGCACCTTGGCAACGCAGAGCAAAGCTTGGGAGCATTAGCTAAAAACGGGTAACCACTCCACTCCCACTGGAAGTGCACTAGCTTATGACCCTCAGGGTTTGTGTCTTCTCCCAGTCTCAAAGTGGGAGGACCATGTACAACATGTGGCCTAACCACTACACAACGATGGCCACGATAACTGATGACTCAACTCTCTCAAAATATGCTCCAGTATTCGCCTTAAAGTAGCCATGTCCATCTCTGACGAACATTTTATAAATACAATCCATGTTGAGTTTAATATTTCAACAGAAACTTGAACTGCAGCAGTCCCTGTCATGGCTGGAGGAAAGGCTCTATGTGATGAGCTGAATGCACCGAGGTAGTTTTAACAAAGATTAAACCGAGCTGCCAAAGCATATTACTCGAGCCACCTGGTGAATGTGCGAGTTTGTCAAAACACGACGCAATCGCGCCTTAAAGCGCTAAAAAAAAAAAAAAAAAAAAAAAATGTCTGCCTGTCCTTAAGTGAAAGGTAATGATATGCTGCTTTTAAAAAAAAACAGAAACAAAACAAAATCACTCAACTCAGATAATATCCTTTTCAAAGCGGGCATATAAAGCCATGTATGCATGCATTCCCTTGCAGCCTTTTACCATTTTATTTACCCGAGTCACTGAACGTAGAAAATGTACCACACACAAAAGAGTCATTCAAAGAAAATCTTGCTAACCATGGCAACCTTAGTGCCCTATTATGTTTCATCCCAATTGAACGTCTTGATCCGTGTTTGGCTGACATCCATTTTATGTTGTGAAAACACAGCTGACTTGTGATTATTCACAATATGTAAAGATGTCAACTTAACTGCAAGTACAACAAAGTGCCTCCGACAACAGCACAAAGCGCTCCCCCTGCAACGGTGATGCAATCATCCTTTTCCACATTTTCAAGCCGTCATTTCTCCGGGGGTGTAACGCACCCCCTCCCCTACCCCCCTCGTCAAAAAACAGATTAAAATACATCAAAAAAAGGGGATTAAAGAATCTGCCGACACTCCTAAATCCTTCAAAGGGAGTCCGACTCTATCAAAGGATGAGTACTATTAAATATGAGGCGACACATGTGACACGTGAAGGGTGCCGGTGTTCAGTTTATAATTTCTGCCACTATGGGGAGGGGAAAAATGAGATTTCAGTGAAGCATGATATCAAAGCAAAGCAATAAGTGGCTTTTGCCATCTTTATATGCCGGAGTAACCTATAGGTGACAGAAAGAGAGAGAGTGCAGCAGCAGAACAGGGGTGAAGCACTGATTTGGCTCTGCAGAGAACTGCCTCATGTACATACACAGACGTCAGAAAGGAAAAACAAACCAAATAGGCTCCAAGACAGTGAGAGGGCAAAATAAATTCTCCATTTTCTCATTTGGGGGTTTCCCTGTTAAGCGGCAGTGAGGTGGGGCTCACCTCAAGCGATTCTTAAAGAGGGCTGAGTTCAAAGCGTGCCGGTGGGAGGAGAGGCGGCTGCGTGGGAGAACAGCAGACAGTTAAGATGGGATTTCTCATTACGCGCGTCTCGCTCTGTGTCCTGGCTATCACCGCTGTATGCCGCTCGCTCCTTCTCTGCCCTATAATTTCTCTCACTCTCCCCCCCCTCCCTCCTTTTCTCTCTCGCACAGACTCAAACTGAATGCATAAGATTGCGCCCCACTAGGCCACATTCCCCTTCTCTTTCATCTGAGCCCTGCTTGTGTTTCCACACTATCTGACTGTGCACACACAGAGGCTAAAACACACACAGACAGACTGGATGACAAAGCAAGAGCAAAGAGGGAACACAAGGCAGAGAGATCTTACCGTGTGTACATGAATGAGAGCTCGGAGCAAGGCAATATGAAAAATAATAAATGTTGAAACAGAAAAAAAAAATCCTTTAAATATCTCTCTATATAAATATATAAAACGGGACTTGAAAAATTGTTTTATTTCTTTACATACAGTCATTTGTAAAATAATTCCCACATCAGCTGAATGATACGAAACAGTCTGAATTGCTGTACTACTTTCACTGCATTTTAAACAGTGATTTCCTTCCGATTGGTTACATTCTCGTGTGTTCTTCTGTTTTTTGTTTTTCACTGAATCTAAATGTTATTTCCAACTTCACTTTGTGCGTATAAACAAACAGAACTGAAAAAAGTCAGGTAGTGGAGCCTATCAGAGCAAAGAGGTAAAGCTGGAGAGCGTGGCGCTGTCCCGATTGCGTCGCTGTGTGGAAGTAGAAGCGTTTGCTCGAGAAGAATGAGCAGCACGTCCCCTCGCAATCAATCCCAGATATTACCCCGGTATTTGTCAGATATGCTCCCTGCCACGCCAGCCATCCGTGACTCATTCCGTCATTACATCGGAGAGGTCACGCCCACTCCACCCCTGCCTGCGCCATCGTTCCAGGGTCTGATGGCGGCCTAATGGCCTGCTCTCTCTACGCTGCAATTAACCTTTTTATTGGCCACCTGCCAGACAGCTGGAGATACAGCAGTGTGTGCGCGCGTATGGGCTTATGTAAGCGCAACCATAAATGCGTCTGTGTTTATATGCACATGCACGGTGGCTGAAGCTTTTAAGTCTATAAATTACCATGTGAGCAGCGAGACCCAGAGCCCGCATGTGCACGTGGGCCTATAAAAGCTGACAGATTTCACCTGCTACTCTCGTCAAATAGAAATTGATTGAATCTAACATCCCATCATGTTTGACCCAGACAGATCCCACTGGCTGTGATGCTGTCTCAAAGCGGAAACACATCTTGGAACAAGAACTAAACAAGTCCCTTTTGCATTATATGCGAGCGCAGAGGGGAGATATTATTTGTACTCCAAGAGCACCTGTCTCCCACCCCTGTTGCTGCAGGAGTGGAAGTAAATGGCAGCTGTAAAAATTATTCCAAGCTTCTCATTAAAATGACATTTCTGTAAATATGTCATCCTCCAAAGTTTGATCAAATCTGTGCCACTGATGCCAAACATTGCATAGTTAAAGCTACCCCGTGGAGTTTTTGACTTATAGTAGCACAAATCCCTGTTTTCAAAACACAAAGACGGGTGTGCACGCAACAGGGAGTAAACGTGCACACAGTGTAGATGAAATTGGAGGACAAAGTGCATTCAGCACATTTGTCTTCATGAAAATAAATGTAGATCTAATTTATCTGTTCACAAGGAAACTCCACAGATCATTTTAATGCTGATATCTTTTATTTAGCCATCCGATGTTTTATTTTAAACCCTGCTGCACTCTAACAGTATTATATCCTTTTTCCCAAGGGAAGTCGTATCTGCGAGATCTCGCCTCACACACAGTTAGACCGCGAGCTTTTTGAGTGAAGGAGAAAGGATAAAAAAAATCTTTTCAATCTCTGCAATGCTAACCATACTGCTTCATTACTTTGCAATTCAAAAAAAATGAAAAGCAACAGAATGGCAGGCGGACAGTAACTTTACACAGGCGCTTGCCGTCTGAGAGGCTCGCTATACCATTGTCAACAAGAGGTCTCTGTCGAGTGTCTTTAAAATGTGGCGGAGCACGGCTGAGCAGAAAGCACACAGTAAATGCATTCTGTGGCTCCTGCAGCTGCAAATTGAATTTTGGGGCATGACTTGACTCAAAACACCTAATAATCCCACGTCACTTGCTGTTCCCGAGCTGAACAAGGTCACACTGTAGAGCGAGTAATGAAAAAAAGACCCTTTTTACAAGCATTTATCCAGTAGGGAAATGCATTCAGGCTCCGGCGAGGTGAAGGAATTTAAAGAAAAGAAAGCACAAATAGCCGAGCACCTCAACAGAATGAGAAAAATAAACCACAAAACCCTTTCATGTATACGGACGCCACATGTCTGTGCACATACAGCATGCAGTGGTGCAGGGGGGAGCATAGCAAAGACTGACAGGTTTTAAGTCACTGCACAAACAGCTTTTGTTTCTTATGACGTCTCATTAGCCCTGACAAAAAGTTAAAGCTGGGATTATCTAAACCTTATCGCCTCATTTGTCAATCAGCTTTTGAATGTGCACACTCACTCTGATGTGACAGCCAGCACAAGTGCAAACACGTGTTGGGAGTTCAGCGAGTCTATAAAGCACTTGCTGGTAAACACGCAGACTATTCAACAATATTCGGCCCTATCCATAATCTCACAGTGGCTTTTGAGTGATCAACAGCTTAACAGTAACTACAACACATTTGAAAGCATAAACCAGAGTTGAGTTTGGACTGTATCACATGCTGACTAGGCTGATAAATCTAGTAGTTCTTACCTGCTACAGAGAGGCGTGCCGTGCGGCTGGAAATGGATCCCAGGTTCTCAATGGTGGCAACACACTGGTAGGTTCCTTCGTCGGGCTTGTTATGTTTAGAGTGGACCACGTGGGTGAAGAACAGCGTGCCATTGGGCAGTATTTTTCTCCTCTCGTCTGAAACCAGGCTCATGAAGGTGCCGTCTTTCTTCCATTCGATGTGTGCCGGCGTGGCTGCGTCGCTGTGTGCAGAGCAGTTGAGGAAAGCGGAGTTCCCCCGGATGGCCAGCGTGTCCTGGGGCTCCACGGTGAACCAGAAGGGGCTGAAGGGCTGCACTGCTGAACCTGGGGAGCAACAAAGGGGAGAAGAGAGATGTCATTCAGAAAGTTTCAAAGTTTAACATCTTACATCAGGTCCACTTTTCTCTGAGCACTAATGGAAATTAGTGAAATTCTTGCTGCTCTCCAGCAGCTTATCGGTGGGTGATGTGCCTTAAAGATCACACCACAATTATGGGGGCAGATTCATGATCAAGGATGCATTTCTGAACTTTCCCCAGATGATCATTCTCAATCATTCTAAACAGCTGATTAGCTGTGTATACGGTGGATTAAAAAGTCGGACAATTTGACTTAGTGCTCTATATCTCGTTTCTACATTGATTTTATTCTGAAAGTTCCTGCAGGAAGTGGCAATATATAACATTATATTTGATGCTTCTTTCAGGAGGCTGGTTGCAAGTTTATCCATCAGACTACGCCACAGCTATTCACACTTTTTGTTAGTTTAAATGTGAACAGTGCTGATATTTCTATACGAGTTACTCTAAGAATTTTATTCTGAAAGTTCAGTCTCTTCAAAATAAATCACCTGCACGTAGCAGGTGGTAAAAACCATTCACAATTTAACATGGTCAGATCATACCAGTGTATCCATTTTGATTTCACTGATTCCAACATGGATCTTCTTTCCATAATCTTCAGATTCTGATATGAAACAATTATCGGATTACTAATCAGTAATCGAGTGTAACTACTATCAAAGATCAGTAAAGAAATATGCTTGCGGTTAGGCTGCAGCAGAGGGTTGATGAAAGGTGCAAAATGCTTGCAATCACTCTGAAGTGCACAACACTACTATCTGCTTTTTCCAGTTCGGTCACAGCATGTTCTAAGACGTCGCTGACATCAATGGCATATTTCAATGCTCATTCTAAAAATGACAGAACACTGCAGGACTCCAAGTGCCCCAAACACTGAATGAAGTGTTCCCGAACCAAAACATCTTTTTGTTCGTTCTATCTTTCAGCCAAAGTGCCTCGGCCTTATTCCAGAGCCTCAAAGAGGCTTTTTATTATGAAACCACAAGCCTCGCTGGAATTGGGCAAGAGGAACTGACAAATTTAACCAAGTCTAGCCTCCCTGGCAAGTTAATATCACGTCTTGCGTTATCATAAGTACAGCGTGCGGGAAGGAGTAAACACGCAGGAACGCGGCTGCCATTTCCTTTCCTCGAGCAGAAATGGTAACATCACATTGACATGAACAGTGCCAAAGTGAGAGTAAGTAAAATTGCTTTGCATTCACCTCATCCATTATTCAAGCACTCCCACTGTAAGAGTCACACAGTGGTATTGTTTAGATAAATAACACCAATTATCAGTTCTGCAGGGATGGGGCAGAGCTTGAAAAATAATTAAAGGGGTATGAAGGTATTTTAATAATTCAACGAATGGAGTGAAATAAGTGGCTGAGTGTTAAATGCAGTTTAAAATATGCCTGCTCTCTTCCAAGGAAATGGCATGTCTCCGGGGGAGAGGGGAGAGCAGAATGCGATAGAAAGAGATGAAGACAGAAAATGAGAGAGTAGTGTGAGAGCGAGCGAGGGATCCTGTGTCAATAGTTCAGCTATTTAACTACTAGAAGGTAATTTCTCTACCTTGTGGCGCCAAGTCCCCAGTGAGAGATCCAAGAGAGAAGTAATATAATGCACGGTCCATTATGGTGGCAGTATGAATGCTTGTCCTCTGTGCACTTAGTTGTCTTGAAAGCACAAACAATTACAGAGAAAATGCTGTTGGAAAGTGACTGAACTAACTAGAAATAGATGCAAATAAATGTAAGCCGTTTTCCCACTAAACTGAGCAGTCAGACCCCACACTAATTCACTGATGAGTAGACCAGAATACTGAAGAGGAAGTGTGCCTGCATTCTGTCTCAGCGTACAGCAGGGACCCTGGACAACGTGAATTAAGGCCTGATATACGAGCAAAGTCCCTTTAGAAAGATCTGTGTTAGCAGTTACTTTATACATATCCTCTTATGACTGCTGTGGCGCCATTTCACCGCAGTTGCGGAGTAAATGCAAGCAAAGAAAACTTTATTAGGCCGGGTAATGCACAGAGCGCGCAAGAGCTCAAAACATTTTGAAAATCCCTCCAGGCAGAAGTGGAAGTGAAATTCAAGTGAATAAACAGCAGTAATGAATAAAATATACAATGTTCTAAACTAGCCCAAAACATTTCTAACTGCAGCTCTTAGGAGGCAAGTGAGTGGCTTGTAATTAGACTGAAGCAAGTAGCTAATTTCAGGAAATCAATAAATTCACAGCGAGCCTGCTTACATATTGGGCAGAATGTGACAACACTAGCAAATGTGTTTGACTCATGGTGTATAGGACAGATGGAGAGAGACTTGAGGGAGGAATTCGTCACTCCAGCGGACCAAAAGCACCATGACATGCTTAATCATCTCTGCATTACACTGCTGGAACAGTTGGGTGTGTGGGGCTGGGCAGAGCGTCTGTGCCCAGGTTTGGCTCCCCTCCAGTCAAAAGAGCATCTTCAGCTGCTCTCTATCTGAGGGAAAAAACTGAATGGGCTTGAAGGTCCTACAAGCATCCTATCAGAGTCAAAGCAGCTGCCTTTAGCAGCTTTTCATCCCAATCGTAGAAACAGTAGGGGAGGGCTTAGCTTCGGCTCTACTTTTGAGAAAATGGCAAACCATCTGCATTCAGCTGCAGACACAACAACCAACGTCTGTGCACTGGGATGAACCAGGAGTGTAAGGAGTTTGATGGCAGGCAATCGGCTTTTTGGCAGCATCTAACTATTATCTGTTAGAATCTTTGACTCATTAACACCATTTCTACCACTAATCTCAATTTCCCCCTCACATTACCTTCAACCAGTCGTGGCAGATGGCTGCCCCTCCCTGAGCCTGGTTCTACTGAAGGTTTCTTCCTGTTTGAAACAAGTAGTTCCTTATCTATCGCCAAGTGCTCGCTCATTTGAAGTCGTCTGATTGTTGGGGTTTCATTCTATTATTGTAGGGTCTTTACCTTATAATATAAAGCACCTTGAGGCAACTATTTTTGTCATTTGGCGCTATATAAACAAAACTAAATCCAATAAATCTGCAAACAGATTCCAAAACAAGGACGCCAACGTTAGTGGCCAAAGTTCAAACGGACACGTTTCACGTAAAGGTGGGATGGTGTAAATCAATGCCGAACGCCCTGGACTCATCTGCAGACTGAACAAATATTTTGACAAAAGGTGACAGCGGCATTCCAAACCGATGACCATATTTCATATTTCCGTCTTTGTAGCATGCAGAGAAACACAAGAATCATAAAAGAAGTTTCACATAAAGCACAGTGTAGCCAGCGTATAATTTCTCTCCTCTAGAAAGCAACTAAAAATAACCCACTCGAGGCAAATTTATCTCTTTCAAACTCCCTCAGATTATTTATAGAAAATGAGGGAAAATGTATGAAAGCACAGAGAGCAAAATCCATATTTCACCAATTTAATGGGTCCCTTAGGAATAACAACAAAGTCCCCGTATCAATATACAGGCTTCTGAACGTTAACCTAAAGCAATTCCAGTGACGTAAGGAGGAGCTGGAAAAACCACACCCGTGACCGATATTTAAAGATTCACTAGCCTGAATTGTCTTTCCTTGTAAAAAAAGAGAGGAGGACAAGCAGGGCAGGGCTGGATGAGGCCAGCACCTCAGCAGGAAGCAAGGATCTCTATCTGCAACATGTGATTAAAAAACAGAACAAACAAAATGCACAAACATCAGTATCTTAGAGTAAAGACAAGCTTCAACCTTTATGCCAGAGCTGAGGGAAAAAAGTTTACTTTTGGCAGCTAACAAGGTTCCGAGTTATAAGCCTGGAAAAAAAAAATTTATTCTAATGAACACAAATAGAACGAGCAGCGGCGTGCCGATGCACTGTGAAGTGCTCGCTGACAGAAAACTCAACAGAACTCATGTTCTCATACATCAAAGTGCAGAAAAACCAAACCCTGCTGAAACAGAACATAATGAGAAGAAGGGAGATCAGTTAAATTTGCAATGACAGGAATTTCTGTCTCTTATATACATTTGTTTTTTGTCTTTCGCTCATACAGCTAGATGATGGCTATATGTTTCCCTGAGAAATGCAAAGTGCACCTTTAAATGTTTCTTACTGAAATGTTTCGCACTGAAACACAGCAGGCTTTTAACAGCACAGCTGTAGAGTTAGAGGAGGAGAGAGGGGTCAGAAACCACATTACAGTGTGAGGAGTCTAATCTATTCGGGCCCCCACCCGTTTGTGTTTGATAAATAGAAACCTCCACACCAGGCAACCAGTGAGAATAAGTCGAGCGGAGAGCAAGGGGCTAGAAAATGGGCTTGTCTGCTTGATAAGCATGGGCTGTTACCTCTGTCCCAAATCCACTTTTCTCCGCAGTCATAAAAGGTTTGGGAGCCCAGCTTAAGGTGGTGCTGCGATATGCTGCAGTGCTCCCCCCCCCCCACTCGGATATGAGGAAGACAGAATGGAGATGTGGGGCTAGTGATGGATTTCCCCCACGTCCTGACAATGTTAAAAGCACGATTTCAGACATTACAGAGATTACTATCTAGGTGAGGGGTGTGTGTGTGTGTGTGTGTGTGTGTGTGTGTGTGTGTGTGTGAGAGAGAGAGTGTGTGAGAGAGAGTGTGTGAGAGTGTTAGTGTGTGGGAACTAGTAAGCCACAACGTCTTGCTCTCTTTCCGTGAGAGTTTAGAAAAGTAGAAAAAGGTGTCTGCATCAACTGTGCGAGGTCATATGCACTGACCCCAGATACCGGTTAACAATTTCTGCAGCAAATTACAAAGTCAGCCTCGTAACATTTGGTGTGTAAAAAAAAAAAAAAAAAAAAAAAAGTCCCACTGAAGGCAGTAAAGAGTGGGTTGGCGAGGGTCTGTTCTCCGCACAAAGACCCCCTGTTCTCTCCTACTCTGCACTTGGCCCAGCAGGAAGCCTCCTCCCTCATTGACCCACCGCCTGACAGCAGTCATAGTGACTGCCCTCCTTATTGAGCCACTCTTGAGACAGAACAGAGCGCTCTGGAAGCCAGTCGCATTTTCAACAACTGAGGCTCTTCTGTGGCCTGAACTTGGGGACGAGGAAATCCTGGACATCATCAAAAGTAAACACACTTCGCAGAGATTTGAAACCACTGGGAAATTACATCTGTAAAGGGCAAACAGTAATATGGATTCTGCTTGTTATCATTATGCTGCTTTCACGCTCCTTTATAATATGTCACTGGATCTCTAGGCTGTAAGCCCTTTGTAAGAAAACAAGCCAGGAAAATCGTTAGTAGCGCATCGGGGATGAATGAAGGCCTTCAGTGCAGGTAAAGATAGATACAGGATGAAGGCCCTTTGTAATTTACCTGAGCACTTCAGGCTCCCGTCTCTGTGCTATTTCCATATCTCCACCGTTTGTTCTTCCAGGCCGAACATCGGGCTGCTTAAATGACACTAATGGAAATGGTTGTCTCTTCTTCCCTCCCACACTCTCCTCTGCTTTTCCTTCATCTTTGCACCCTGAGTCAGTGTCTCTTTCTGTGCAGTCTTTCATCCAGCCTTCTCCCAAAACTTTGCTCTAAAGCCCATCTGTCACCGTCGAGCACCTCAGGGAAATAACCATGAACCTAAGATCGAGCATGGTGGGACTAGGTGTCTGCAATGTAACAGGAGAAAAAGCTTATTTGAGGCATTTATCTATTTAGGGGAAAAGGTGTCCTTTTCAAATTAAGAAAACACAGCCTCCCGCCCGAATTAATGTGCTGGGCTTTACTTATATTAAATTAAAGAAATTAAGATTTATGTAGAGAGTCCATATTCGTGCTTTCTAGAGGTTAACCCAAATAATCTGACTATATGACTTTTACCATCTTCTACTATCTTTTACAATGTCAAGCTAAAGGAAAAGAGAGTTAGTGTTGCAACCCAAGCACTCAACAATGCCCGATGAGCCTGATCACGGATACCACAACCCACTGATTCTGGTATTCAAAGCATTCCCCGCAGCACTTGATGAAATGAGGAGTTAAGGCCAAGCCATACAGGGATGGACAAAATGACTGGGGTGCCTAGCTCACACACTGGCTGTCCTGCGCTGGCACCAACTCAACTGGCAGATTAAAAGAGGAAAGGATCCAATTTCTTCAGCTCACAGTTCTCCGTCATCCTGTATAGTGGCTGCCATGGTAAAGCTCCAGAGGCCCGAAGGCAACATGACAGGGTCACCAGTGAAGGAGGGTCACCGCAACGGCATCAGCTCTGGTTGCGCTGCAAACTGCCAGAAAATGGTATTCTAAAACAAACGTCAGTCTCTTTTTAATCAGGTGGAGAAAAAAAGATCTTAGTGAAATGATTCACTGCTTAATAGGATTAGCAAATAGTCTGAGTGCAAGACGCCGGCAAAACTTCAAATGTGGACCACCACGGCCAACGTGAAGACACTAAGTGAAGGATTTTTATTCAGGCCTTTTAACTCTTTACAGTACTGAATGTAATGGTGTCAGGGTATAGTATACCAGTGATTAATGACTAACTAATCCCACACAGGCACAAATGACCCCAACTTCCTGCTTAGTAGCAAAGGAGCTCAGTCCAAGACCACCTTGGAGCCTTATTTCAATACACTGCCTAATGAGAGTCCTTAAAACCAGGCCCAACACGAAGTGTTAGCAAGAAACTGGATAATGTACAAGCTACGAGGAGGACATATCGAGCAATGCTAAGACAACATTCACCATTCTGAAAGTCAGTGGTAAACATTACTCTTTGTTTCACAGATTATATGGACTGAGTGATTTAAAGAATTAGAACATCTGAAACTGATTTTCCATCATTTAATAAGCATTTTAAGAGCAGCTGTTTGCAGGAGCATTTGATTTAAAGTAAGCTGCAACATCTGAAGCCTAAACTTCTTAGTATCCATGCAGTGGCCTCTAAAAAAAATAAATAAATAAAAGTGTGTGTTTGTGTATTTTCCAAACATCAAAAGGGAATACTGGAAATTAGGTTTTGAGGCAGCATCTGGCTTTTTTTTTTCTTTTCTCATCAGTCCTACAAATACATACCTTTTATGTCACAGTTCAATGAAAATGCCAAGTGGTGATCAGGAGAAATAGTCTGCAGGGGAAAATCTCTTAAATGCATACTAATTCAAGCTTTGCACTCATTAGTGTAACATCAATTTTTCATAGATGTTTACAACAATTACATTTGGAACCTGTGTTTCCAAAATATGCATATTTATATCCCTGTGGCATGCCTGTAAACAAAATATGTTCTTGACTGTGCATTCGCCTACATTACATACACAATTTTATATTGAACTTACTGGTTATTGAATTATATATCCACCGCTGTATGCCATATTATGAACTCTGGCACAAATAAATAAACTAAAATAAAAACTCTTCTTTGGCAAAATGATAGAGGCAGGTATATTTCTTTCAGTAAAACTGGACACAAATACTGAAAATAGAAGGGAAAAAAGACACTTTAATGGAATGCTGGACAGAGCTTTCAACAGCCGAGTGTGATGAGGGACACCCAGGAGGGATTGGTTGGATGGGGGAACCCCCTCACCTCATCTGGTAGTGATAATTAACCAGTACTGATTGAGGCTCAAATTCCCTCGCTTATCAACCTCCCCCATGGGCTCACGATGAAGGATTGGCCCACTGAGACGAGAGCAGCCCAGACAGGCATTCTTTGAGAGCTGGTCTTGAGATAGTGCAAGCGTTCGGTGCAAGAAAACGACAAAAAAACCCACTTTGCCTCACGCAAAGTAATTGGAACGCAAAATGGCAAGAAAGAGCATGTTTCTCGGGCTAGATGGACACCCACTGAGCAGTTGGACTAAAGGTTACAACCATCACTTAATGCTTGCGTTTGAGAATTGAACTAACCTTTTCTGGCTGCTAAAAAAAAGTGGTTTTAAAAAAAAAAAGAAAAAAGAAAACTCACCATGGCAGCAGATGCCATTATCTGCTATTTTTAAGTAAAATGCCCTTTAAATTGCACTCTCAAACAAACTAACAAGTGCAGAGACAAACGGCGCGCTTAAAATACCGCCAGAAATCAGCACATAGTACCAATCAGTACGAACCTTTGAACTGCAGTCAGAAAAGACGAACAGGAGGGGAAATCCATATCGTCTTTTGACCCATAAAGCATTGCGATGTCATTCAACTAAGCCGGTAGCATGAGACAAGTGACTCCAAAATCTGACAACATTGTCGAGTGCTGCTGTGAGCGCGACAAAGAGAGAATTGTGAAGATCATATGTGAGATAGCATTGTACAGTAATAAAGCTGGAGTAACAATAATACATAGGGGGGGAGAAAAAAAAGTGGAAATGTCTTCCAGATGCCTTGTGGCGATAAGTTATCTGATGAGGCTGTAAAACCAGCAAGCACTGGGCAAAACGTAGCCAGGAAGTAGTCGACACACCAGGCAGATTGGGGCCAAGTTCTGAGCAGCAACACATGAGATAGTCATCTGAGACAGGAAAGCACATTCATTTTGCCACCCGCTAGCTCCACCCTGTCCCCACCAACCCCCATACTGAAGAAAATCATGTGGCCATAATGAGATATCCTAGAGATTTTTTAATGAAACACAATATTATATTCTCTTGCGCCTGTTTTTTCTCTCTTTCCTCAGCTATCACACTCACTCACACAAACATATACACACAGAGAAGAAAATCGATATAATCCTCTATGCCTTGCACAGTCAAACACCCGGCAATTTATCAGCATTGGATTTCAAAGTCTGGGTCTTTGCCTATTTCGTCCTTGACTCCTGTCATTTATTTGCTCTTTTTTTTTTTCTTGATCACAACAGGAAGAAGTAGAGAAGGAGAAGGGGTGTGTAGGGTGGGGGGTGGGGGGTTGGGAGGTGTGGGGGGGGGCTTGCTTACAGTACAATTTCCACACACTCTACAGTTAAGTAGAGCGGTTGGTACGAAGAGCCAGAGATAAAAGTGCAGGGCACACTGAACAACTCTGCCAGAGGTCACATCCAGCAATTCACTTGATCACAGTGTTTGGATCTGGCTCCTTTGAGTGGTCAAGTGTGGCCAATCTTCCTCTGATAAGTCAGATGCCAATTACCAGCCCAGACACAAAAACATTTCAAACTACCCCAGTTTCTCCTCTTGTCGAGATAAGCATCAGCATGCAAATTCTGCTAATTACAACAGAGCTGAGTCATAGTCCCCCCCACTTTCAAAGCTCCCTTTGAGACTTATTACACTGGCCTATTGCTGTCACATATAGATAAAAGATAAGAATTATTTTCCTATAAGAAAGGGGGGAAAAAAGACCCAACCATTAACATGGTTGTCAGTTTCTTCTCACAAAAGAACTTGAAGTTTTTCTTCTGTGCAATAATCCCACTGCCCTGCCTTTAACATAGAACAAGATCCCTACAGCTAAAAACATGCATTTATGAGGACTGTACATATATGCGGGACGACTCATCCGTTCCTCTTTTTTTTGTTCTTTTCAGACTGGCTTCAAAGTGGTTGACAGAGAGGTGCAGTTAGTGGGCTGTTGATAAAAGGGAAGCCAGTCGCTGCGTGTTCACAGCGATTTGGAGGAAACCATTTAACACTGGAGTACGGGAAAGATCAAAGCCTTCGAGCCAACACTGGGAGGGAGACTCAATTACTATTTTACTTGAAACCGGATGCTACCCCTCTACAAGAGACCCTTAAAATAACTCTGGAAAAAAATATCCATGGCAGCTCGGAGAAGTGGGGACTCGGGAGGGAATGCTATCTGAAGACAGTGCTGTAATAACGTTGGAGTTAAGTGCGGTTACAGGGGTTAAGTGTTTGCACCAGGGGCATAGTTAGATTACAAAATGAAGATGCTGCGTGAGGCATGAAGGTCTCCTAGATATTATTACTGTCGTGTACAAGATAGCAAAGCTGCCTTTTAAATGACGAAAGCACCTTTTTTTCCCCCCTTTTGGGAGAGTAACAATTTTTTTTTTTCACCTTACACTTCTGGCCTGCAATCATAGACCATTTTCACACATGAACTCCAGACAACAGCCTGAGATATTGTTCGAAGTTGCCCTTCAAGACGTGTAGCAGACATCAGGAGATTTTCTGTCAGATGTGCTGGGCTTTACTCAAACCGATGAAGCCGGTCTAACGTCCTGCCTGACCGATTCAGACATCTGCCTTCTCACATGCAGTTCATGTGTCAAATACAGATATACTTAGGATAACTCTCCAGTCACTGCAGATATCATCCTATAGCCAAGCTGAACCATTACACACACATTACTGATCTGACCCTTATTTACTGGGATTAACATGCTGCCTTTCAGGGGACATAGAATAAAGGGACAAGATGTACTTTACTCAAATTTACTGACTAAATCTATCATCAGCAGCTATGAGTCTTTTTCACAATCACACCAAGTTTCATTGATAATTGCCGGTGCAGACCAGTGTAACTCACTCTTCTGCAAAAATGAGAAAAAAAAAAGGCATGTGAAAGATGCCAAGAACACAAAAAACTTTACAGAGACAGACCTTCAAGGATCTCTCTGCTTACAACCTACGCTGGGTATTTTGCAGTGGAATTTCTACTTCTCAAGTGACTAGTGTAAATGGGCCGGAACTTATTATAGTGCTTTACACCCATTCATACAGCGGTTTTCTATTACACATGCACTCACAATCCAGTGGACTGGGGTTCAATATTTTGCCCAAAGACACTGGGAACTGGGGCCTGAACCACCAACCACACAGTAACTGCTGAGCCAGACAATGCCAAGGATTGAGATGAAAGATAACTAGAAATGTCCAGGATGTCCTGGATCTACCGCAGGGTCTACTCCTGGTAGAATATCTCCCCTAGGAAACATCCTGTTCAGAAGTCCAAACCACCATAATATGGTGGAGTAGTAGTGGCTCTACTCTAAGTCCCTCCCAAATAACCAAACTCCTCATCCAATGAATAAGGAAAAGTCCAGCCACCCCTCAGAGGAGACTCGCTTTCACCACTCGTATCCCTGATCTCATTCTTTGGGTCACTACCCAGAGCTTGATGCCGTGGTTGAAGGTAGGAATGAGGTTCCTAAATCAGCTTCACTCTCAGACTCGGTTCTCTTTTCACCACAGCAGACCTGTATAGAATCTGCATCACTGCAAACGCCGCTCCAACCCGTCAGTCACTCTCCCCTCACTCATGAACAAAGTCCACGCCCACTCCTGACATATAAAACTCCTCCACTTCAGGAGGTTTAATCCTCGCAAAATAGGTTTTCTGCTCATAGTTCTTGTCAATGTCCACAGCATAATAGATAATATTAGAATTCAATATATATTCTAATCACTGCACCAAGAGCAATAATTGCAGCGTGTTCAGAAAGAAACTTTCGAAAGTGAATCGCTTTATTCCATGCTCTTTAGCAGGCAGGCAAATCGGAGGAGACTGGTGCTTGGTAAGTGTGGAAAAGTCAGGCTTAGTAGGCGAAATGAAGCTATCTGTTGATCCTCTCATTCCTTTAGGGACCACCTGCTGATTCTTTCAGTCGGCGGGACTGGCTTTTCATGCATTCATTTCCATACAACTTGCCCACTTCTGTTCAACCATTACACTTTATTGTTTGCACCTTTGTTCCACTGTAACCAGCTTTCCTCTCCTTTATGCTGCGCCGCCGAGTGTGAAGCCCGTGCCAGTCTCCAAGGATGTAAAGTACAACAAAAGCAGTTGGAGGATGTGGCACCAGTGGCACGAATGGGAGGTGAAGTATAGCATGAATATCATAAACAAGGCATCGCATCACCACACATGCTGACAAAAAAAAAAACTGCATTCCTGGTCACGGAGACTGAGTTTCTCAATAACACATGCATGTGACCTGCATTGCTGCCCATTCCATGCCACAGCTCTGAAGGGCCCTTCTTTCTTTCTCCTGCCCACCGGAGGCTGATCGCTCATTACCGAGTGAGCTTATCTCTGCTCTCAGTCCTGTCGGCTCAGACAGCGGGAGCTTCCAGGCTTGATGTGGATGCTAATGTGGATCATATTGCAGGTGAGGAAGAGGCAAACTGATGTGACAACAAGACAGAGTAATGGGTCTTTTTGTTGGGCAGTCAAGACTTCAAGGGAGGGGAAAAAATAAAATAAAACGGGAGGACACCGCAAGGTGAATGTCACTCATGGCGCATTTGTGCGAACATCTCAGACAGAAAAGGGGGGGTGGGCGCACTCATTTGTTTACAAAAAGAATTATGGCTACATGGCCTCGATCAGTCTGGTTTAGATAAGAGCTGAATGAGAAAGATGCTCGTGTCCCAGCAGCCACAAAAAGGACAGTGGTTCAATCTCAGTGGCTATCGTTCCTCACCATCCAATCCCCTCCACGACAGTATCACGGTGTAAACTATACGGTTTATTCCTGAAACACGAATGCTTGCGTTACCGTGATATAAGAAGATGAAACAGTAACTGAATTTAGATGGAAAATTTCCCTCTGTTGGGTTGATCTAACAAAAGCTGACTGTGTATCTTAGTAAAGGCCAAACAGATTTACTAGCAGTTTTTGTTTTCCTGTGCAAAAATATCCAAGGGCATGGTGTTTTGCCACAGTTAAACCAAAAGGAACCCGGCTTCACCAAACCAGACGTAACAGATGTCAATGCGTGTTTGAATACTTCTGATTGAAAACAACAAAAAGATGGAACTCGTTTCCGTAGCGATGGCTCGTTTGTCTGCGCCAATTACGCCATCTAATTCCCAAATCAACTCGGGCACCGCTCGAGCCGTAAAAGAGTCCTATCTGTGCAGCTGCTGGTGCATCTCCGTCATCAGGTTAGATAAATGAATCCCATTTCCTGCACACTGACGGACTGCATCTCGCCTCTATTGTGCGACGTGATAACGTGTGCGTGATTGTACTGCCTACAAAGCAACACATTTAACCCATCAAAGAGAGAACCCTCCCCCCGCCCTCCCACCTTTCTTTCTGCATCTATCAGGTAGCTCTCACAATAAAAACACAGGAAGCGGAGACCGCGAGCACTTGACACAGGCTTGTACTGTGGCAGATCTGATCAGAGTACAGCTGAAATTCCCTCTTATCTGTCAGTAACGGTGTGTAAACAGTCAGCCACCGAGCATAACCAGCTTGTGCCCAACTGTTTACACTATATCATAAGCAGACATAATCTCTCCCTGAGCAATCTGGGTTTGAGTTACCGCCCACCTCCACCACCAGTCCTCATTAAAGAAGCAAAAAATGAAAAATAAAAAACAAAGGCATTCCCAATAAGGCTTGGGCGAAGTTTCGTCACTATTGGCTCAAATGTGGCGGTCAAATCTGCCTGCACATTAAGCTCTCTTGTCAATCTTACCAGGGAGGCTGGTATCAAAGGACCATCAATAAAATATGAGAGGATTATGTATTTAATATGCTACATATAGCTTACGTGGTATTGCAGCCATAAATAATTCACTGTCTAGATAGTGTCCTGTATATCGCTGAAGCAACACTTTTCCTCATGTTGAGGCTTAGTTGGCAGCCTTCTGTCAAACGCGTCCTGCACACAACATGAATTGTGAAATTCTTATTGAGAACGGACTTTAAAGTTATGATGAATTGAGTGCATCGAGCTTTAAAGATATTGACCCACTCTGTGCTCACAAACTGCATCGTGCTGCATTGCTACCCAAACAACAGCGTTTCTCAATGATTTCATCCTCGCATAACGAGATACTACGCTCCTGCGAGCGCTGGGGTCTGCCTTCATATCCATGTCTCGGTTAAGCAAAGCTGCTGAGTAAATAAGTGGCTGAGTGGCAGTAGCTGATGAGCAGTAATGATTTGTGTGCAGTGCAGCCTTTCCCCCCGAGGGCTTCATGCACACCACCCCCAGCAAACCCACCCAAACACCACACTGAAGAGGGAGCTGCAACCGGGGGGGGGGGGGCAATCTCTGGCCCTGAACCCATCTAATCCTCAACACAAGACTTGGGCCCCTATAAGAGTGTGTGTGGGTGTGTGAGAGCGTGTGTTTTTTCAAGAAGCACACAGCAGCACCCCATGAATTTATAAATATACAAGTAGCTGCTGTAGCCGATCCGCTCTGCGTATGTGTGCACGAGTATATGGAAGGCAGGCTGACTGAGGTTCGGACAACACATCTGCTGGGTAAGAGTTGTTTAAGCCATGCAGATTGGCCATTAGTAACAAACAGGCCGAACGCAGTCACGTCCAGCGTAACCATTCCTCATCAAACAATTTACCTCGATCGTCAGCCGGGACAACGCACGAGACTCTAAGCGCTAAGAAAACAAAGACACTATTAGCCGGCACAAATAGTTTTCATATTTAATAGCTTCCCTCGACCAGAGTGCTTCTCGACACGTTCCCTTGTCTGCTCTATCATGCCTGGGTGTTTGCTTAAATTATTAATGCTGGCCTTACAGGCTGCAGGTTAGCAAAAAAGAAAAAAAAAAATAGGTAGGGCGGTAGGGCGGTAGTATGTAGTGCGCCAGGGCCACTTCAGACCTTGTTTACATGCTTGTGGGGATTGTGATTGAGTGTTCACCTGCTAATCGCCCACAGTGATGCCAGCTGTGCTGACACGGTGGCTGTGGATTTACTTGTGTACCCAGGGCATTTAATATACATGCGTGTCCTGTAATGTGGACACAATAGAGGCGTAAATCCACACGGGGAGGATCTGAAATTTAAGGCACAGGTTCTGTGATTAAAAACGAGCACCGCGGGAAAGCTGGAAGTGCACATGCCGAGAGTGGCTGTGGTGAAGCGATACGAGAAGCCGGCCTGCCCCTTGGTATTAGCTCACAACATAGAGCCTAATTATCTTCCTGCACATGTAACAGGCTCTGCTTTGTGCTGCTGGTTACTCGGACCAAAATGTAGAAAAAAAAAAAAAAAAAAGCTGTCAAAGAGCTTTGTTAACATCTAGGTTCTGGTGGCGACACTCAGAAGAACCTTTACCTTTAGCTTCACCTGTTGTTCTTTTCTTGCCGAATTACCATAAAAGGTGCCTCGCATGTGAAAGCAAAAAGAGTAACTGACTTCACAAAATTACTGTGGAGAAATGAAAAGCTTAGAAATATCTGCGTTCCAGTGAAGGCAATTTTTACAAAAAAAACAAGGTTATAGCTATGTGTCACCTTCTGTGTGAAGCCAAGAGCTCCGTGTTCATAAAGAAGGGAACACTGGGCCACTGGGGGGGAAAAAAAGAGGATTTTAATGACTTTATTTAACTCCTGACAGGACTCTGGGCCGACTCCAGCTCCACTTTTGATGGGTGGTACGGATACAGGGGGCACCTTTGTTCAAGCTCTTAGGCTCTGGCACTTTAGAGAACAGTGAAACTATGAGAGTAATTTAGCAGAGCAGCGTGTGTGTTGTGTGCAAGTGTTGTAAGCTGGGAAGGGTTGAGGCACGGGGACTACTTTTATCCATATCCATTTGATTTCCTGTCATGACCACAGACAGCACAAAGGGGTAATGGAAGACCCGTCCTGACGGGGGATTATGGTAATGGGCACCAAAGCAAAACGAAGCAAAGCTGTCGTCCCTGTTGCACTGAACGCACAACTTGTTACAAAAATATGCACAAATAATTAAAAACTCGCTAAAAACCCCCCTACAAATATTCACAAACACCTGAAGGCATGAAAAGCTTGTTTTCACTTCCTCACTCTTTGACTGCCTTAGAACACATTTTCTGTCACATGAACCTGTTTGTACATGCCTCTGGGAGCGGGATAATAGGCTCTGACGCTCAATCTATTTTAGGGTCTAGCCAAAGCACTGGCAACTGTGCACCATCACAGCCTAATACTGTACATGAAAGGCCTGAATGAATGATGAATCCATCCATTAGCGTGAGGCTTCTGGAGTGTTACAAGAGCCCGGGTTCTGTTTTCTCCTTTCCTTTCTGCATTTGCGGGAAGAGAGCAGGAGCGGCTGTCATGCTGAAAGGCAGGGGTGATAATTGGTCTTGGCTCTTTTGATGTGAAGACAACGCCATAATCCGTCTTAATCATATTAAGGGGACCCTGCTTGGCCAGCAAGGGCCATCTAGCTATAGCCAAGATATAGGTAATGTCTTTTGCCGTCAATCTGAATACTCAGTAAAAAGCAACATGCCGTCCTTTCAAATAGGGGTGATTAAGAAAATTACCCTCTATTCTAGCTCTTGGTTACTTTTAATATCTAAATTACCCACAGGTGTCCCTATATTCATGCATGACATCATCTCAGCATCACCTTTCCAGCGTTTGTCTTTGTACTCAAACACGAAAAGCCCATCAAAGGTGAAAGCCTTGATGAAAAGGCTTAAACGAGTTCTTAGAGCATACAGCTTGTCATGTCAGCAGGGGGACAAAGGACAGAGACGAGAGAATGAGACAGCCTGGGACCATGTGTCCAAACCCTGGGGGCTCAGCCAATGATCTCACTGGCCTGGGAGGCCAATATGGCATTTCCTGCCGGCACCCTGGTGCTAGGCACTGGGCACACCATAGGACGTGTTATGGGCATATGGCAGCAGCACTCTCTCTTTAGCATGCTAAGGATTTTCCTATTGATTTTCACAGCGGCATTTTTCTTTTCAAATTAGTGGTTCATCCCATTTTCCAAGACCAAATTACCACTTGCAATTATGTTTCATCAGCTCACAAGAGAGCCAAACATCTAAAAGAATTGATTCAAGTACTTAGCAGACATGTCACGTGAATACATTTGAACACCTGGTAGGGATTTAGACATTGCAAACAATGCTTTGTCAGCCATTTAGAGACGGAGCTATTTAGAAACATAACCAAATACCTGTGAAGAAAAGAAAATGCTGAAAAAACAGGATGCATAAACTGTTGCGTGCATGTCTATGAGGAATGCTACTGTAGAGGTCTCAGGTCCAGCAGTATTAATCCTTCAGCGCTCCAGCATGCCCCCCCCAACAGCAAAGGATGTAAATTATAACTACACACCGACATAAACTACCACACAATGCACTCTTACAGTGAAGAGTTATTGCTCCAAACCACATAAACATGCTGTCCAAGACCATCAAGCAACAGACTCTGCTTTTCCTCAATGTTCTTTACTGTGAGACACATAACAGCCTTCCTAAAAGTACAGACTTCTTGCCCTGACATCTTTCTCCAAGCTGCACTATACACCAATAAACATTTATATTGTCAGCTGAATCACTGTCAGAGTCTGGTGTAATAGACCCAAAAGAGCTTGCTCTCTCCGTCTCTCTCCCTCTCTCAAATCCCATGTAGGCTAATATGTTACTATGTGTTATTACTGTTCAAGGGGTTGGTGTAGAAACAAGAATCTAGCTTTACACTCCAATCAGCATCAGAACAGAGCTGCTAAAAATATCCCTGCTGTTTTATCTGAAACGACCAAGATTTAATATTACTAGGAGACAGGAGTATTTATCTGCAACAACTACAGAGCAGATTTAATTATTTATGACATTATTATTTAGCTGGTTGCCCATAAACACATTGTAAGCTTTATTTTATGGCTCTAATTTAGTTAAAAACATGCCTGGGGATTTGCCCCATTGCTATGCAATAAAACTGACAAGTACAAAATATTGGGAGCGTACCAGCTATGGTCAGCTTCTGTCAGATGTCACATTTACATGCGTTGTAAATGTAACACTGCAAAAAAGATTCTTGTTCACCAATCATAGTCACCATCTTGTCTGAGAGATCAGACTTGTCTCAGTCTGGTCTCAGTTACTTCTGGCTCATTAAGTTTCATTCAGTGACAAAAAAATAAATAAATACACTTTTAAAAACTGTCAGTGCACTTCTGATTACTAAACTTCTTTCTGGAACAGCCAGTATTCAGTCAGGCTGAGTTCTGGCCGGGTTGTTTTGTTGCTAATGTTATCAGATTATTTCCAATGTGATATTCCAGATTTGGAACAATGCTAATTATGAGATTTAAATTAATTTGCAGGCAGCAATTTATTTTCAAAAGAATCAGCTTTTAATCCGCGTGGGCATTGTCAGCCTCTAAAGTGGCGACTGTGTCATGATCCCCGACATAATCGTCCAATCACACAGGCCTCGTGTGCAAGTGTGTGTGTGTGTGTGTGTGTGTGTGTGTGTGTGTGTGTGTGTGTGTGTGTGTGTGTGTGTGTGCGCAATGTAGCTCAGGAGAGGAGGAGGAGGATGGGGAGGGAAGTGGTGCTCTGGCATTGTTGTAGGAATCAAATAGCGTTGCCATGGCAACCCTCTGGCAGTGGCAGCCTCTTTGCAGTAACCAGAGAGTAAAGACCCCTAGGGAACCCCTCACCGCCCTCCCCTCCTTCCCCTCAACCTTCTAGCCTCAGGCACGTTTGTGGAGGGGTTGCAGGGATCCGATTGGGGGTGTCTGGCACGGATGAAGGGGGTGTCCTTTGAGCACACATGCACAAGCGACCAACAGTCCCTCTGCCCACTTGTATGTTCTCGTCATCTCAAAACCCACTTTTGATTTTCATCTCCGAGTTTGCTTTCAAACGTCAGCGTCCAACACAATGAGCCAAAATCAGAGCTGGAGCCTGTTGATAGACATTTGGAGAGCTACAGAACAGAAAGGGAGGAGGAGCCACACTCGGTTTGAAAGAAAAAAAAAAAACCCCTTGCCGTGTGTGTGTGTGTACATTGACTCACACACACTAACACACTCTCCCCACCAACCCCCTCCCCTTCCTAACACAGGTGGGTATTGTCTGCAGCATGGGGCGCTCCTGGCAGCTGGCCAGATCAGCTCAGGCGCTGGGCTAGTCCTGCTTCAGTCGACTGGCTCTGCAGGTCCACCATGGCAAACTAAATGCTCACTCCATAAGCAGCTTTTAACCATTTCATATCCATCAGTGCTTCACAGGCAAACATCTTAAAGCTCAAATTGAAAATACCTGCACCCAGGTCAGAGTTAGAAAAGGAAAAACAAGTCCATGTTGGAAAACTTATTTCTTAAAGCAATGACAAATCTAAATCTAAATAAATTCTCCAACTGGTTTTCTTTGTCCCCTCCTCTGCCCAAAACTGCGCTCCCAACGGTTTCCTGGGCAGCCCTTCATGCTTCCAAAGGAGTCCTACTGACTGTAGAAAGAACTCTGTGAAAAGTATATTCGGTGCCCTTTGTTCCTTTGTGGCAATGTCAGTCAGTAAAAAAAACGCCAACAGGGGTGCAGGGGTGTTAATAAAAAAAGGTCACTAATTAACCCATTACCATGTGCCAGCTACGCTACCGTTTCAAATATACAACACATGACGCTTTTAAAATAAAAGAAAAAGAAAGAAAACATACGACTGATTGAACCATTTGGATAAATAGCGGAGCACAATTTTTGCAAACAGCATGCGGGGTAAGAATAAGAGAGGATTGTATAAGATAACATTAGCATAGCGGAGGCACAGTAAATGATGCAGACCTTCATGTGATCGTATAGGTTCACCGAGGACATGGCTACTTTGGTTTCCACAGCAACTATGGCTTGCACCAAGACAGCCCACCACAAGGCACATAAGGATTACTTTGAGCTGTGAATCATGCAAAGCTACTCTAACAGCTGGAAAAGAGCCCTATGAATGCTTTTTAAGATTAAAGATTTGAACTAAAAGTTCAATTAAATGTGACCAAATCTGCAAAGTTTCTAGCAAAGCTCAAAAAGACAATTTCATTTAATACTTTTGTTAAACTTTTACTACATATATACTGTATTTATACTTTACGCAGAATATAATTTTTAAAAGTGCAAATAGGGAATTTGAAAGTGTGCACAAATGCTCTCACATCAATCACGGCAAATAAACAAACTAAAAAAAAAATTCTGATAAATATAAATGGGCGTCTAAAGAATTAATCATTGATTTAGTCTTGAACCCAAAGACCTGCGAGCTGTAGCTCAGCAGCCTCTGGGTTTTTATACAGAATTTTATTGACTAGCTGTCAAATTTAAACATAAAAGGCACTTGGACTATATTTTCAAAGTAATCAACAAGGTCAGCGTTGGTCCATAATGTGTAATGGTATGCGGCCAACACAGTAGGTCATAAAATTGCAATGTAAGGATGTGCAATGTTTAAGGCTGCCGTTGGTAATGCGGTCAAATAGTAAAATCGTCTTTTGGTAAACAACATGTCACCAACAAGTAATAACTCATCAGCTCATTGTGATATATTATGCACTGACAATGGTCCCGGGAGGTAAAGTTTCAAGTTGTAAGAGTTACAGCGGGAGAGAAAGATTTCAATAAGATGATGGAAAAGCTTTTTCTTCCCTTAAGTCTTCAAAAAAAGAAAAAAAGCTAGAAAGAAAAAAAAAAAAAACTCTGTAGGGCATTTGGACATGGCTTTTTTTCTCAACTTTAATTACAGGCCTCTTGTCAGACAGATCTCCCTCCAAGAGCTATAAATTGGAGGGAGGTGGTTGGAATAGAGACTGAGCAACTCTTTTCCCAGTCTTCGAGTCTCTTTCACTTTTCACCTCACAAACATGCAACAAGCCAAAGCATGCAGACATACACGGTGGCTTGAAACACGGTGATTCGTAAATGCAAAGAACACACGGAACGTAACGGGATATGGCAGAATGCGAACATGAGAGCTGCACTGGCTACAAAACCAGTATGCATCATCCACTGCTTATTTCATGCCTTCGCCCACCCACACGACTACATGTACCCATCATCATCATTAATTAAAGCGCAAAATCTTGTAGTAGCAAAAACACAACATCCAACCGAGAGTCTGTGTGTACACAAGTCCAAGTAAAACAAACACTATATCTATTTATCGCTATATATAGATATAACTTTATATGAACAGAAAACAGAAATATACTGTCAATCTCATTTAGATTAGCTCTGTGGAACCAAAAGACATCTTGACATTCACTCTGGCTCAAATCAAGACAAATGTCCAGACCCCTGTGTAACATTTCCCTCATGTGTCCCTGTGTGCTCTGCCCTTCATCAAATAAGGCTGCAAAATGAATAACAAATAGCCATATGGTGCAGGTTTATGTTTCGACAATTGATGGTTGCGCAATAAAGTGACACTGAAGATTTCCAATCTCCTTGGACACCCCGGTGTGGTTTAACAATTTCCTCTATTGCACGTGTCCCGTGACATCCTCTGCGCATAAATCGGGCTGATATTAAGGTCAATATGGAAAGGCGGTTTTAATAGGAAAGGAGAACATGAATTTCATGAGGCTTGTGTGAGAAGGGGACTGAGTACAGAATGATAAACTGACCCAACTTTATAGAACTCCTTTGGGGTTAGTACCTGAAACACATTTGCTTAATTTCCAAATTGGTGTGCAATACTAAGAAAATAATGTGCACCGAAATCATCAACCAAATAGCAAAAGAAATCCAGTATTATCATTTTCATATTATTAAGCGTTTCTTCTAAGGGTGTAAGTGTAAACTGTTAGTGAGCAAAGTATGAAGAAAAAAAAAAAAATCAGCAGCCTTTTTAATCAGATCCTCTGATACTGTAGTCAAGACATCAGACAAGCTGTTCACTGGTTTGGATGCAAAATTATGGCGCATATCTGCCGAGCTGGTGGGGGGTATTTTGGAGTCCTTTACAAGATTATGGTAGAAACAGCATGCCACAGTCCATCCCTTGAATGCACCGTCTGCCACTGCAGTTGGTCCCAAAGCACCAAGATGCCAGTTTCTACGCATGCAGGATGATGGGTGACACTGAAAGAAGGGAGGCCCTGTCACACCATTTACAGCTACTGTCTGGGAGATTAGTTAACTTTTGAATCCACACAACTGACACTGTCACATTGTATAAACTGGGGGAGGAAAAAACCCAGAGAAAGACAACAACAACAAAGAGGGCTTTCTACATGTCAGCGCTTAGGCCTTTGTCACAGTGACTGCTGAACCAGAAGACTACACATATGAAGGAAGAAGTGGAGGAGTTATTAAAACAAATGTATGAAATGATAAAAGGAACTTCACTGGTTTGGTTTGAAACCTATCCACTGTGATGAAGACACGTTGGTTTTCACTCCCTTAGGAGGGATGGAAATCATCCCTGGCTTAGACTGTTACCCGTGTTTGCATGAATATGCTACACATGCAAATGCAAGGTCTACACATTCAAAACTGCATTTGTGAGAATCAGTACTCAAACAAACACTTTACATCCGCAACTGGCATTTTGATATTCTGTGGGTTTCCCCCGACTCGCAGCCCTTTTCGCTCTTGTCATCCATCACTCATGTCTTAATATGAGGAAACTGGCACAGAAACAACTCATTATCCTATCTGAAGCAGCCTGTTAGCTTTCAGTTACTGTCTTAAAAGCAAAAAAGCTGACAAGGCAAGTGCACTACCACCAAAGAAAGCAGGACCCCAGCTATCCCCAGTACAATACCGGGAGGTGTCGGAAGTACCGAGTGATACCATGCCTCCCCATTTTTCCAGCAGCAGGCCAGTGTGATATCCCATTTTAGCATGACACCTTTGACACCTCATGTGACTCCCTGCCGTGAAATCAGTTTGTGCGCTGGGTTTACTGGCTAAGAATACCCCACCGCCAAAACCCATGTGTTGCAGCCCCTCCCTCTCTGCCCTCTCCTGAGTCCCCAATTCCCCATGCATGATGATTTGCATCTCATTACCAAGGGTAAAACAAACAGTGTGTATGGTGCGCACGCCTAATTTCTGTGTCCAAAAGTGTTACGTCTGAGACAAATTGCATATAGCAATGTGTGTACAGGCGTCACTACCTGTGTCAATGAGGGCCGAAACACCTGCTGCGCCATTGATTACAATGGCCAACTGCAGCTCAGCATGGCGTAATCACGGTGGTCGCTGCTTGCTTTTAGCCAAAAGCCCTCCTTCATTTTGAAATCTGCCTTTTATCTGAGTGTTCTTTGTCTCTGCACAGCTGGAACGCTCTCTTTGAAAACTGTACGTCCGATTGAGAGAGAGCCCTACGCATACAAACGCAGACACGCAGACAATCAGACACAATAAACGGCGTGTGCTGAATTCAAAACACGGGCAGATACAGACGCGCATCACGGAGCAATGAGAGCTGGATATAAAAGGGGGCTCGAAAACTCGGAACATATGTTCAATGGTTTAACATCACTGACAGCACTCCCAACAAGGTCATCTTATGAAACACTCACAGTGACATACACCGCTTGCTATTCTCCCTCCTCACCCAGAGTTTAATCAAGAAAATGGTGCTGGACACTGTCCAGAGGCTCAATGGACAAGGACGCCAGTGAATCTGTGTAGAACTCGGCTGTCTGTGCAAAAATACCCCATGAATTATTCTGTTTTGCCAAAGTGAGTTTTACCAAAGCATGGCAGGCACCGGGCCTTGTGTATTCCACAAGGGAGCCATCCTGGCATCGGCATGCTGCATGCCGGTTACACGCCAGACAATGAGAAAAGGCAGAATGGCGTGTGGGGGAGATAATCCGCCCTACACACAAATAACGCCGGCCCTCTGGCTTCCGGGGCCTTCCTTTTGTTGACAGGGGCCATAGTGTCGCTCAATATTCGACCTGACAAGCACGGCAAATCACCGCGACGAAGCTGGGTGTTGAGAGGAAGTGGGTTTGTTTGCTTATTGAACTTGAGCAAGCAAGGTGGGAGGGAACGTGCGAACGGGAGCAAGAAGAAGGAAAGCATGGGAGGGGGGGAATTTAAAAAAAAAAAAAAGAACGGGGCAGTAGCCGAGGAGTATCACATCCAAAGTGAATAAATGTAGTAACTGACAAACAAAGAACAAAGAGTATTTGGGAGAGTCCAGGGAGGGGTGCTTTGCAACTCAGAGGCTAGCTTGAGATCCAGACAATCGAGAGGGTAATAAAATCTCCACTGTGAGGTGTTGATGATCTGAAGAGGAGCTGTGAGGAGGCGGCAGCTCCTGGAGAGCCCTGCCAGTACCAAGGGAGATGCCTCAGACAGTGTTTGTACAAGCTGTCTGTGCACGAGTGGGCGTACATGTGCTTAAGAACAGGGACCATGGATTTCTTTGTCATTGCGCAGTCGGAAGCTCTACATTTCATTTCCTGTGAAATGAAAGCCACGATCTCTTCAAATACTCTTCTAGTCTCACCTGAAAGAAGGGGAACAAGGGTGTAGCTACAAAACGGAAGAGCCCGCTAGGTAATGCTGCCTGTAAATTTCTTTCGGGGGGGTGGGGTCTTTGTCTCCAGCCGTCACACAAGACTGTCAGTTCAAGTCCCAAGAGGGAGAAGGGGGGTCTGCAATCCCCAGTGGGACCCTTCTACATTCTCAGGGAAGAGGCTAATCACTTTACAAGAGTGTCAAGACACCCAAAAGCCTCTGATGGAGCAGTAATGATTGCCATGATCACAGTAATAATACTTTTCTGCTTACAATAATTTCAAAGGTGTCATGACTTCAAGACCAGAATCAATAAGGGCAGAGTGACGCAACCACAGATGAGCTGGCTGGATTCTGCAGGCTGCTGCTGCTGCTCTTAACTGTCTGAGTGTTACGGCAGCCCCTTACACAGTCAATTAACCAGATTCATTAGCCAGCCACTATGTCTCATTCAGAATCAATTTAGCCCTCATCTCTGTGTGCCTGTTTCAAGCCAAATAAACCAGCATGTAAAAAAAGGAAAGAAAAAAAGCTGACACTAATCACATATAAATAAATTGCACAGATAGCCATTCAGTTTCCCATTTTCCAAGCTGCTATCAGTCGGCCTTCTCGGCCTCAAGTCTGCAAGCCAACTTTAGGGAAGAAGCTGTAGTTGTCACTGGCAGGTGACGGTAATTAATTCTGTCAGAAAAAGCCTGATGGTGAAACATAAGTTTTACATATAAGACAGCAGTTAAGTTAAGTTAGGTAGTTAAGGTAGGTGGGAAAAAAAAAAAAAAAATCACAACACTCACAAGAACAAGCTTGCGCAGACCCTGAATGTCCCCAGTTATCTGTTTTTCTGTGATTTCAGAGAATTTTCCAAAGTATTTATAACAATATTACTGCTGTCACAGGCCGTTTAAACCAGGAGGCTGGTCACATGTTATTGCACTTAAATCACACACAGGGTTTACTGAGAAACCCAAAGGCAACACAATTCATTACTTCAAGGTAAAGGACAGTCTACCTCCTAATACCACCCTCCAGCCTCCACTCCATCCTCTGTGAGCACTTGGCAGCTAAGGCTGCGATGATGGAGCCTCTCCAGGCAGTAATGTGATGGTGGGAGACAATTCCAATTTGATGAGCATTTATCATCTCTCCGATACTCTCAGCTCCTTCTCATCGCATTCACCGCATTCACTGAATGGCACGGGACACGTAGCATGATTAAAACATAATGGCAGATAATAATTTCCTATGAATTAAAAGTAAACAAGTAAATTCGCCTGAACAGCATAGCGCAATCCGTAAACCTGCGAAGGCTACGGTATAATGTGCTAATGCGACAGCGCCCAGATTTGTAGCGTCACATTACAGTAACTCTGATTGTGCACCGGTGCAATCTGTTTAGCCTATATTACCTCGTCAAGGCTTAGAACAATCCTGTTTGGAGATTAAGTCAATGCCTGTGGAATAGCATTAATCTGGTCAACGGGAGCAGGGCGACACACAGCCGAGGGACCGAGCGGGTCAGAGAGAAACAACACTTGATGAAAATACAAGGGACAAACACATGCTGTTTCTCAGAACTTCATTACACACTTGCCCCCGCTGGGCCGAAGCAGACTTTAGGTTATGCTGCAATCTGGATGAGAAAAAAACTGCACGGCAGGCAGGACTTTGACACTACATATAGTCAGTTTTTCTGCACAACAGGACGCACAACTGGCCTACATGCAAGCCAGTCCCAAGCAAGTCTACGGGACCAAAGTACTCGGGGTTCTTGTTTCCCTTTGAATAGTAACAGGGTCACCTCGATAGCCCCACACCACCAGCATCCTATATTTAACCTACTGCGCGCCGGTGGCCAATAACATATTAATATAACTCTGTTGAAAGCCAATTTGCTTAGGTGTTAAAGTGATCCTCTGAGGGGCTGCTCACTCGGAGTGACATTAAGGTGCCATACTGACGCCCAGGCTGAGTCCAGGGCTGAGTTAAGTGAAAACAGTTACTACAGGAACTACGTGTAAGAACCTTAGCGCATTTCTCTCAGGCTGCCCAGTAAAACCATCTACCGTCCACCGCTCATAACTCAAAATCGATGCAATTGCCTGCTTGTGCTTAAATATCAAAAGCTAAGCTGAAAGGCTTCCTTAAAGAGCATATTTAACTATGTAAGAGGCTCTTCGGCTCGGGATTGACAGTGATTTTGGCCCCACTGGTGCTAAAATGTGTTCTTGGATAAGGGATAAGAGCGGGCTGATTTGTAGATACAAAGCACTAAGATTAAAAGTTTCCCCGAGCATTTTTAGATGCAAGTATTTTAACAAACTTGCTTAGCTTAGGGATAAAAGGGGGGACAGCTCCAGCAGTCTATTAAAGCTGAAGATGTATGGTTTCTTTGAATAAACCCTTGGGGTTAACAAAAAGCACATTTGCCATGTAAATTAACTACAGAGAAAACACACTTGTGTTTTAAACAGTTGTTGTATTATGGTCCGGGGGCCTGCTACAGATGATACAGCGGCATAGGGCAGGCACAGCAGCAGCACACGGGGCATTATTTCTCCACTTTGCCAAGACAGTCTTCACATAATGAATGTTTAACAATAGTATTGCCTCCCATTACCATAGCCGTAAACATCCAACCTACATCCTTCTAGCAATGGCAACATCCCGCCCATTATGCTCTCCGATGACAGAGACAATAGTGTAAGGCAGGGGAGCAAAGGATCGAGCATCCTGTTTTCTGGCAGCCCATTTCAAGGGACTGTTTGGAGCTTGATGATGAATAAATCATTTCAATATGGAAGAGCTTTGGTGGAAGGGGCAATTAGACGCTGCAGCTTGAGGCTAATCAAATCCCAGCCTCTCTCTCCTTCCTTGGCATCCATTAGAACGGGCGGGGGGTTGGAGGGTGAGGAGGAGACAAACAATAGTGCCCTCTGCCCTCCTCCAGCCACCGTGCTCGTCACTTCTTCCTGTTGCCACGTTTATTAGGAGCTCGAGTGGGCCAGTAAAGTGTGTGTTTATGTGTTATTGGAGTAGCGTTCATTCAAGCTTCTGACAAACAAGAAAACACTGTTGTTAGTGCAAAGAGCTACACCAGAGAGTGGTGAGGAGCTTGAGCAAACAGGGGCTGCTGAAACACACTAATAAGACTCAGATTATGTACAGTAGTTACAAAAAAACAAAATCTATCTAGGTGGAAGTACCAGCAACCGAGCTTACCTGCAGTACAGTCGATAAAGACGCACAGCTCTCAAGACAGACACGCCTCGGAAATATTTGAAAAGACTTGAATTGAACCAAAGCCTTTTAAGTTCAAAGTGAATGGGCTGTGGACAAGAACGTACTAACCATTCCTCACGTGAAGCCGAGGGCAGGTAAGCAAGTGTGTGGCTAAAAAACTACAAGAACAAATAGTGGTATAGACACACACAACAACTCTCAGTAGATCACATACAGATATAAGGATGCACACACATATAGCATTAATCACATACCCTGACAGAAGACAGACTTTCAGTGCCTCCATTCCTTCTCAGTCCTGTCACTCACACACCCTTACACCATCTCACATCTAGTCAAGTAAGGAAATAAAAGAACGAAAGAAAGGAGGGAAGATCCAGCTACCAAAATGAAAAGTGTCTGTCACCGTTCCCCGACTTGTACTACAAAACCGTGCAATGACGACTGGCGCGGCTTTCTCACTCTTGACTCAAAGCTTCCACAGAAAGCCCGCTGACTTCTGTTTCTTCTCCATTGTCTGCCACTCTCCATCACTAGACCCTTAGATACTGGGAGGCCTGACTCTCATGCCAGCTCAGTAAGCAAAGAGCAGGCTACTGGCATTAATAATCTCGGGCATCATCAATAAATCAGTGCGCTAGTACTAAAAGAGGGCAGGTGATAGTCCATGCACAATCCTCTAGATCAACCTAATTCAGCATGCTGTGAACCACAGAGGAAGAAAAAAAAAAATCGGAGTGCTGGCCTGATGCTGGTTACAAAAAAATACCACATGTATAGGAAACATCGGCATTTGAATGAGGCGAGACATTTTGGTGTGCTTGACCAGCAGTCAGTGAGAGAAGATCAATGTGAAGGACTAATGGAGTCTGCACCCTATGCTAAATCATCTGAACCCTTTATATAGTTAGCTCTGTGTTAGTATGTAGCACACGTTGACCCGGTATGGCTGTGTGTACTATCACCACCAACACAAGCCCTTCCACCCTAATGTACACACGCTCATGCTGAATTCCTAAGCAGGGGGAGTCTGCCTGCGCTGCACCGAGGGAGTGAATTATTTATCGTAGGCCCTTTGCAGCGTGTCAGCGGCTCCACAGGATGAAATGATATTTATGGAGCCCCCTGGGCAAGGGTGGGGAGGACAGAGAGACACAGAATTAGGGGTCGGGGTAGGGGAAGGAGGGGTGAAGGTACTAAAAAACACACATGTATATATACAGCGTGTACTACATAGAAAGGTGAGTGACTGAAGAGAACAGAGGCAATGGGATGTTACGATAGAGTGGGATACGATATTAGCAGGATGGATTAGAGATTTGTGTCTTCCCAACTCTGTCAGATGGAGCAGAGTAGTGCATATTTAGGAGGTTTTTCACAGTTAAAGGAGCTGCTGACGTGATTCCACCTTTTGTTGCCGGGAACTCCGTTTTTAGAGCAAGCCTAAAGCGACATAGATCAGCTGTGTCCAAAATGAAGTTAACATCGACTGGTCAAACACTTGAGTACAGAATCAGCACCTGGTACAGCAGAAGCATGCCAACATGTCTTAATGTTAGCCAGTAAAAGGGAGGAAATCGAACTCAATATTGACTCATGAGAACGACATATGCACATCTATTGCTAGCTGTTCTGGGTTTTTTTTTTTTTTTGCTGTTAAGCAGGCAACCCGTCGCTAAGCAATGTAGAAAATCAAGAAGTTGAAGTAGGATTACAGGAAAACAAGAGAATATAAAGATGTGACATTGCATTACCACTGGCTTCCTATTACATCACTTTAGAGTTTCTATTATCAGTGGGAAAACAGAAAACAAAAAAGGCTTGGAAGCTATACGGTTCCCAGGGATCCTCCTCAGGGGGCACTTACCCCCAGGTAGTCCCCACAACTGTTTGGTCTGAAGGCAGCTTTTATCTGCAATGCTTCCTTAAAAGCATTATTTAGTTTTTTGTTTTTTAAAAAAATATATTCTTGTTGTAATACAAACATCAAAACACCAATTTCACTATAATTACACATTTCTAAAAGCCAACATCCTGGGTTGGATTCAATCACCAGGGGTCTCAGAAAAATATGGACACAGCTGAGCCAAATGCACCATCAGGGCACCCTGGCTTTGTACCATTTCCAGTGTGATGCAGGGATGATCTACTGCGCAGTGTAAGCTCTGAACCAGACTCGAACCCGTAAGCTACGAGTACACAGCACCCAACGCACGCAGCTCACTGAAAACCACAGAGTGCTTTGCAAGCAAGTTTATCTGCAAGGACAGAAAAGAAATTTTTATACCAGATGGGTGGGAAAAAAAGCCAAACAGAAAGGCAGTTGAAGATAAATTAGTAACTCTGAAACAATAACAAAATCAGCAGTATTTGAAATTCAAACCCAGGAAGTTTGAATTCCCTCTGAAAGCGACTCTGTCCCTCTCTGCCCTGCAGCCAAGATCACTTTCTCCACGAGTCGGAAAGTCAAAACAAGAGGACTTGGGTTTCAAAATGGAGTCGAGTTACTCTGCACCACAGCCTGCTGTGGCAGAGATCATTGTGGTGAGATGGGGAGAGAGCTGCAGACACAGGCAAGGGTGAACGGCAGGAGAGAAATCGGTATCAGGCATGTGAGGGGCTGGGCTACAAGCGATTCCCTCAAAAGGAAATGAGCCGTTGAGTCTAGTAAACAGCTTCACCACTGGTCCCTGTGTAGCCCAGGGGCCACAGTAACACATCAGATTGTGAGCGGGTCAAAAAAAAAAAAAAAAGGAGAGATGTGGGTAGAATCCCAATTCTCCATTTCTTTCACCTCATCTCTGCGGTATGCACTCTCTTATCACTTAATAACCCTGTTGCTTTCCTTTTCTTATTCCTCACCTGTACTTCACCGCCGTTCCCTGTCTGCATCCCTATCCATCACACCTCTGCTCTCATATTTGGTGGCAGATGGGGCTGCGCAGAGCTGTACATGCTCAGTGACTCGCAAGGAACGGTGACAGGTCACATGACCGCACTGGGATTTGCTTCCATCATTAGGATGTAAATGGATGTCAGTTGGAAAAGACAGAACTGGCATCGGTGTGTAAGACAGAGAATAATACATGTGTGTTGGCAGCGTCATCCACCAGTGAGGGTGAGACGGGCAGTGGGAGTAATGGGATTCGGTTAATGGCAAAATTAATTGAGGGTCTGAAGCCAGTGGGTGCTGATAAGGCTTCTCTCTTTTTCCTCTGTATATACTTTATTTCCATTTCTGTGCCTTTGCGTGTGTGTGGTTTGGACTGCATTAGCCCAGCGACAGAGAGGATGGTTCGAGGTGATAATACTCTCCACCGCCTTTGATAGCAAAGAAGGCGGAGAAGAGACGAGTGAGGACGGGGAAGGTAAAGCAAAGGCAGAGCAAGCGAGATAAACAGGAATTGCAGGCAGAAGAGGAGGAGGGAGAGAGAGAGCGAGCGAGAGGGAGGGGAGAAAGAGAAGGATTAGGAGAGTGGGACGCAGTGTGTACATGCATGCCTGTGAGAGGCTGAGCACTGATAGCGCCCCTGGGATGAGTCGGTGGGTGACAGACATGCTAGAATTCGCTGCCATGGCACAGACGAGGATGCAGCATCCCTTAGAAGGAATGTCTAGAATAACAACAACCAAAGCTTGTGCCACTAACTGGACTTCCTATATGAGGCCATAAGGAACTGCAAGACAGTGAGGAATGAGTGAATTACACCAGGACACTGTCCACAGTTGCCCTTCCTACATGCAGTCAGTGCACACCTGGGAAAGGCGAGAATTGTTAGGCTTCACTCACAAAGGCCCAAAGACAAGTCGGCAACCCCATGGCAACCACCAGCTCCCAACAGATGGCAATTGGTTGCTGGTTGCTATGACCGTTGCTACGTTCGTCGCAAAGACATATAAGGCGGCTGCCCCAAAAAACCTCCGTGTGTCTACTTTGGTCCCCCGTCATTTGCATGGAACACACGGACATGTCTGCAAACATCAAGCATGTGTGAGAACACAGTTGGCATGTGAGCGGGCCAGCTCACAAGCCCCTCACTAAATGCACCACAAAGCTGTCGGAACTTTTATTTTTTTCTTCCCGTCCTTAACACTTGTAAGAGAAGGATAAACCTGTCGCCTTAAGTTGCTGAGTGCTTGTCTTGTAAGAATCAGTGTACTTCAGAAACACCAGGCAATTATGCACTGATGCAATCACACTCCTGCCTTCGACCTGCATATGAATCTGGCACAACGTCTTTTAATCCGCCCAGTGTGTCTGTGTGATAAAGGTGTAGTGTCAGCGTGGGTTATGTGCCCAGACTTTGTGAGCACACACATCACGCTTGTCAGGGAGAGCAGCATTGGCCCGTGAATGTGGCGCCGGTGTTTGCTTGCGTGCCACCAATTGTTCTGTTGTGTGCGCTGTGTGTTAAGCGTGCTCCCCCATGTTCTTGTCCACTTCCATCAGCATCGTCAAACATGGGCATCTGTGTGGCATTTGTTTTGCATTTCCAGTCGCCCACAGAATTGCTTTTGTGTCTGGGTATATGCGAATTCAGTTGTGGAGAGGGGCTATTTACTCGAGGAAAGAACGAGGGGGAGATGGGTAGTTTTGGTCTGCCGGCACTTCAAAGCCGCTGCGCCTGGTTGATTGGCTGCCTTGCTTGTATGCTGACTGAGAATCCCCTAAGGGCAAGCAGACCTCAGATTTGATTAGAAAACCAATAACGTGGGCTTCATATTTGCAATGTTAACAGTGCTCATAATTCGATTAGACAAGTGATTATTTTAGCAGAAGTGGATAGACACCAGCCAAACGTGTCAAGTAAGTGAAAGAGTGGAAACAGCAATCTTCTTGTTAATTATTCTGTTCTTGTAAAATGGGATGTGTTGAAGGATGCTTATGTAAAACCTAACTATTATTTCTTTCCACAGCCACGCCCCCCCCAGCCCCCCCCCAACCATCTCACATATAAGTCACTTACACATCCATTACTTTTCCATTCCACTTGTGCAGTCATCATCATGTCACCATTTTCCATCAATTTATTTTAAAAAGAGAGAAAAAAAACCCTCGGCTGCCCTCTCCAGTCCACAGACGCAGTTCTTTCCACTGTGACATTTGCTCTCAGAGAGCAAGACTTGTCTGTTTTTCTGCAGGCCCTGATTTGGAGCCAGTGGGATGATCATTAATTACCATAGAATGGGCTGCTAATGGTCGTCTGCGGTGCTCTCCAACCCAGCAACCCCCACCCCACTCCCCGTCCTGGGTCTCCATGGCGACCTGTAGCTGAGCAGCTAGGGGCCTTTTACTAGGAAGTGGATGAGGTATAATGATTGGAAGGCAGGCCTGACCCTTGCGCTTCCTGTGCCACTTGACTAGGCATAGTGCTTATTAATGGACAATTTCTCTGGCACCTCACAATGGCTGTGATTTACTAACAAGTTCAGGAGGGGGATGAATAAAGAAATGTTGCCAGGCTGTCCCAGGTTGAAGGAAAAAAGCTTTGCTGTAAATTACTGAGCAGAAGTCTCTTGATTGTGCCAGCGCTGCCTGGCAAGTGTGTTGGACATGGCCTCCAAGGGCATTTCATTGTGTATCAAAAACAGTCATTTTCACTTCTGGTTTACAGTGAACACATGCAGAGATTTTCAAACAAGCCCGGATCGAGCCAGAGGAACACTGCAAAAGCTCCAGCTGCTCGTTTGACATGGAATGGACACTTTGCTTGGATCCCTTCTCCACAGACTACAATCTTTTGCATGTTGGCATGATATTATATTAAAGGATACCTGTTGGCAGCCTGCATGTGTCAAGCAGAAATGTAATAGTGCACAATGTTAACATTTTAATTCTAGCCAACATTTACCCATTGCTTGAGGGGAGACTTTTCCTCTCCTTATCTCATCACTTTAAACAAATACAAATGAATGTGCTCAGCTGCCTCCGAAAAGGAAATGATCAGTCTGGCTTGTATCCCATGACAACGTCAGGGAGCATATGGCACACAACAAATTCAATATGAATGTAAATGAAATGCAAATTAAAATAAAACGACGGACGGGGGGAAAAAAAAAAAAGAAAGAAAGAAAAGAAAAACCACATGCAGCATCTTGAGTGGATTTGAAATATGTTCAATTTTCAGCCAGCTCAACAAATCAAAATGCACCTGAAACTGCTTCCCGATCCCCGTTTTCTAAGCAAATTACAGAGGGAGAGTGTATGCAGCTAGATACCGAGCTGACATTCACTGGAGTGATTCTGAGCAGACTTGAGCTCAGCAAGGCCACTTGATGCTAAAAGATTAAAATCCCTTGTTTCTGTGAACCCTTTGCTTCAAAAGGGTTTTGTCATCCATGCACACAAGGTCAAAAATCTCCAGCACACCTGCGTGGCTGGCTGTGCAGACATGATATTGCAGTTTTATTTACACCATGCCTAAGTGCAGGGCTTTTCGTAAAAGCCTTCCCTGGGAGGCAGACATTTTCCAAGAGGAGAGATGGAAGGTAGTCTGGCTCAAAGAATATAATTCTTTGCTAGACGAATCATTTCTTCCATTTCACTCATGCACCTTCTCAATGTCAAACAGAAGCTAGCCCCACATCTCAGGCTCGGTGGCCTTTTCCCCATATTAATGAGGATTGGAGGGGATCAATAAGATGACAGGAAGACAGATCGCCTCGGGTGGGAAGTGGAAGACGCTCCCATGAGGAAAAGGAAAGCAAATTCCAACAGACAACACTCCCAGCTTCTAGACCGAAACCCTCAATGGCCGTCTCTACGGCATCCTCTCGCTTCAGCACAAAGGCACATACACAACTGTGCTAATCTGACAGACACACACAGGGTTGGTCTCCAGTGTGCTGCTGTGAACCTCAGCAGAGAAAAGGGTCACCAATTATTCAGCGGCAATTGAGAAGCTGTTTCTTCGTAGAAGGCTCGACTGACAGCGTTTCTCACAGACACAGTGAGGGTTGATCGTATGGTTAGCAGAGTGTGAGACCTCTGAGTAAACCTAAACCAATAAGGCCATAAGTCACCACTTCAGTGGGAACTCTTACTATCCTACTCAGCAACATAACAGCCTACAGTGCTTAAACTACACAAATGGCTTCCCAAATACAGTAGAGGACATACAGAGTTAAAGAAGAAGAGGATAATCCCAGAGAAGTGGGAAGGGAAGATGATTCCTCCCATGTGAGGATTGTAAACCTGCCCTTAATCTGTCAAGTGGGTGTAACGCCACCCTCCACTCAACTTTTTCATTGATTTTTTTTATTATTGTATTGTGGTTTGACCGTGACAATCCATGACAATAGGATCCAAACAAGCCCAGTTTATGGTGTTGCGTTCGGTTACATCTTTGAAAGGAAATATAGCACCTGTCAACAGAGACACTCAATACACATCATGTCTGAGTGACAATTTCAGAAAGCCATAAATGCAGCCACTAAATGTGGGGATGCTGCTGTCACAGTACGCTAAATAGCAGACCATTCACCAGTCATCGCATGGATGGAGCCCATCGGAGCATGCGTAAACCAAGGAAACACCAACACCACGTTATCCGTTTACTGTTGGGCCATGACAATAAAATTTTAAGCTAAAAGAGGTTTATGTTCCTTGCGCAGCAGGCATCTCATCTCACGCCTCTTTTAGTTTAGGAATGGACAGGTTTATCCTCTTCAATATGCCAAACTAATTGAGATAACCACTAGAGAAGAGTTTTTGGGAGGCCAGTACTGCCTCCACAGGAGTTAACGTTACGACATAAAGCTACTGCTCTAAACACACAGGTCCCATTTTCTTATTTTTTCACGGTGGGAGGATTCGTTTTGCATTAGTGCCTTTTAAATGCAAAAATGCACTGAATGCATGTTATTATCCCCTATCATTCCATGAAAGCAATTACATGCAGAGTTATGTGCGTGTGCATGAGAGATCTATGCAATGTGGCAGCCATGCACATCATATACTGAATTAAATGCATTGACAAGTCTTAGGGGTTCAAATGCGCCATCAGCTCATGCTAAAAAACTAAGATTCAGCCAGATTAGCTTGCACAAAGCTCTAGTGTGTAATGAGCGGCGTTTCCAGCAGAAGCAATACACACCCTTCCCGCTCTCAAACCACTCTGCACATACATCGGTTAAGCTGGTATACACTTTGACCTTAAGTTTAATTATTGTCCATTTATTAGAGGGAATGCAGCCAAAATGAAAGCTGCAGTCGTTTTGTCTTTGGGTGTTGTACAGCAGCATCTAATCTCGCTGCGCCATAAACATTTTACCAGTTCAACACAAGGTAGTTAGCAACACTGGTTCTTCTAGTTTAAGTTTTTTTAATGGTGGTTCGCAAACTGTATAAAGTTGAATTACACACTGCTAGGCAGCGATAAAAACAGGGGAGAATATGTATTTTAAGACAAGAAATACTCCTGTAACCAACAATTTATTTATTATTTAACCCATAAATCTTAACCATCCCTACCATGGCTCTGTTTTTTAAAAAACAACCATAAAAAAAAACAAAAACAAAAAAACACTTGCTGACTCTATAGTCTAAATTTAAAAAACAAATCCCATCAGAATAAAATGTAGTATGCATAATAAGTGTTTTAGAAAAGCTCTTGTATTTACCTGGTAAAGTGGGGAAACACAATAAATGATTATTTGATGAGGTGTCAGTTTTGGCCTAACAATGAAGAGGACAAATAAATGAGCTGATTGACACACCCTCACACTATTAAACATACCTGACAATGAAGCAGATCCTGATTCACTCCAAGCTGCTGACTGCTGATCACCTACTGATTGTGTATTACGGTGTGGGCTATTGTGTGTTTTCTCTTTTTTCTCTCTTTTGTGCGACTCCTACAATTCTAGATTCAGATAAAACTGATGATAAACATCAGGCTAGAGGCCGTTATCTTGGATTGGATGATAAGTGCGATGCTAAACGTGACAATCAAACAGCAAATAATATTAATAAAACACGCCTTTCACCACTGTGCATGCAGATGAGTGTTAACAATAGCTTGTATGTGCTGTTTCATCCTCAGTGTCTCTACAGAATTTGTGCGTCATTCATTTGTCACCGTCTGTGGGCTTCTGTCAGGAGAAACAAAACCAGGCTAATGTCCTCATCTAAACCTCGATAACATGAACCGCTACAAAAACGGGAAAGCAAACACACTCAACTATTCAACAGTGTTCTTTCTCAAGCAGGTGGGTGTGCCTGTCTGATTATGACTGTTTGGGTGCTGCAGGCTGTGTGGCCAGCACCATGTAAGATGTATGCACACCTGCCATGGCTCCTGGGTAGCGGGCTCACAGCTGAAACGGTGGGGGGGACAGGGGGGAAGGGGGGAGAGTGGGACAGGATGGAGGTAGGGAAAGAGGGGTAGACGCCTTAAGGGCCAATGCTGGGGGGAGGGGAAGAGGAAAGCAAAAAGAACTAGAAAGATGTATCCATTATTAATGGTAGTTTGGTGTATGGAGAAAGAGATCTAATGTGGCCGTCAAGGTTGTAGCGCGTGCATAATCGACAAGGACGGATTCTCTCAGAGTGCCTCTTAAGTCTTCCTCATTGCACAGTCTCCTGTGCGCACCATCTTTCCCCGTCTCGCACTATATCCCCCCACTGCTTCTCACGAAACAAATGTATTGATTAGATTTTCCTCGCACAACAGGTTGCACAAAAAAGCCTCGCAAAACGAAATTAGCCAGTGTTGCATTAGGAGATGAGGATTGTTTGATGAAGCGATTAGATTAAACGAAGATAAACATAATGAATTGGGAGCGTCACTGGTAAAGTTTCCAATAAAAAAAACATTTTTTTCAAATAAAGATCTGATTCCATTGTGCGTGTACTCACGCAGCCTCCACACTAACACAGTGATCTTTACATCCGACACAAATGAAACTGCATTCCTTTCCAAACAGATATTTGGAAAGCAATGCCAGTTTTCCTCTGGGGGGGGAAATAAGAACGGTTACTGTCAAATATTTTTACACTGAGCGCAGTCTTTCAGAAATAAGGTGCTAATGAAAAATCAGTGCCAGAAACGTCCAATGATACATTTTTTCCTAGCAATTTTTCACAGCCTTACTATGATGCTGGCATCTGTCTGAGTGTTTATGTGTGAGATTTCTTTCTCTCCACCCCCCCCCAAATCAATTCCTCTCATTTCCTACAACCAATCTGCTGTGGGGTTTGATTTTTAATGCGAGATCGCTTATGCCTCACTGCCTGGTGAGAGGGAAGAAGCAGAGCGAGTTGGGAACAATGGAAATCAGAAAATGCAAAATGGTCTTTAATAAAGGACGGAGCGTACCTTAGGGTACTGGGAGAACCAAGTGAACCACAACTGCAAAATGCCACATTGAAATAAAATGAGATGCCACGGATATTTTACAACTAATGCCTGGGTTGCAGGTACGTGGAATAACGCCCTTTGGCTTAATACCAGCTGGGCCGGGCCAAATAACTATGCCACCATGACAAATCTAACACAATTACACACATCAAGGTGTTGGGGGGGTTGACAGTGAATGATGAAGCAACATCAAACACTGTGCTGATAGATAGAAAGCAGGGAAGAGAGGTTGGAGCAGGGGGGAGGTAGGGTGGGAGAAGGAGGAGGAGGGTGAGGCCGTTATTGATTGTACCGCCTGCGTTTGTGTTGTGGAAGGAGGATGACGAGGAAGGGAGGGTGGCGCCAGTCAACTAAAGAACTGAGGGGCAGAGTTCGCCCTACGGGCATCGGTTAAAGACGTGTGCCCCCCAGAGAACACACCGACTAGCCTCCATTGAGCTGCCCATTGGTCACGCTGAATATTTGATTGACACACACACAGCCAGTTACTACTTCTACTGACACCCCCATCCAACCCATCCCCCTCAAATAAACACAACAATGTATCCAGGGCTGATTGAAATTCAAACGCAGGCCTTGACGCCACAGGCACAGACAGCGATGGGCGGAAAGGGGGGTGGCAGTTGTGGCTCACTAGGGTCCTATCAAAGACAGATGCTAAATCACTTAACAACCCCTAAATTACTTGCTTGCAAATCTGCTGGGATAGGGGGAAACCTAACAGTGTGTGGACATGGTGTGAATGAGTAACCACTACAATGGGGCTCTACTGCAACAAAAGGAAGACAGCCAGACCGGAGCATATAGCTTTACAAGGCACAATACAAAGGGGGGGAAAAAAAGCCTGCACTCAGTAGGACTACCCCACTTCCCATCACCTGAATGTTCAAAATCAATTTATCAGAAATGAGAGCAGGGGCACCTGCTGACAGACAATACCATGTGGGCATCTCATTTTCACTGAGGGAGGCTTTGCTGCAGGATTTATCACCTCTGATCTCATTTCCCTTTCATATGCTAGTAAATCCCAGGTAAGGCAGACGTTCGGGATGATACAGGGAGCGTGGCCAGCCCGCTCAGATTGGACTCTTGGAATTAATCGGGGAAAATCCTCAATGCTAACCTGCTTAGCTGTCACTTAATCTAGGGGTAAAGCAAATATCAATTATGCCGAGCACAAAAAGTGGGCCAGAGAGCCGCACATTCTTTACCCAACAATGAAACCAAAATGGCCATTTAGAAACTGGTTTATTTGATTCTTGGTTTACAATTACCTTAGTGCATAGCCAATGTTCACGGAAAGAAAAGGCTAATGGCTAAAAGTGCGCGCGCTGACACACACACAACACACACGCACACGCCGAATTTTGTCTTAGGAGCGGCAGGACTGGTAGGAGGCATAACCTCAATCCCTACTACATTACCAATCTCCCCTGAATACAGATCAGCCTAAATACGCTTATGGTCTACACTCAAGGACAAAACAACTTTCCCCAGGAGGGCTTCTCAGGTGACAACTTAAGTAACGCTGTCTGGGTGAGAGTCATGGCTGCCTTCCACAGAGAAAAAACAAGGATGTTGCAGCCAGATGAGCTTAGCAAATCATAAGCAAGCTGAAAGTGAGGAATGATTGTTTTCACACAGCACATGAGGTACCAAGTGCTGACACGTCTCCTCTCTCCTATGCACTTCTTTTTATTAATTTTTTTTTTTTTTTCATTGCTCGTGTATGTGCACATGTAAGCAATACCAGGCAACATTAGGCAGTCATGGGTCCGAGCTGTGAGGTCCCATTTCACACAAACTGGGTCAGTTAGGACGTGACCACAACAGCCCAAAATGATCTAAAATAAATAAATAAATAAATGAAACTCTGCTGAAATGAAAAACCGCCTCATTAGCTGCTTGTTGGACCACACCTACTGTATGCTACCTTTGAGTTATTTTTGTCCAACAAAGGGGAAAAAAAAAGTCTGCTTTCATCACCCAACCTAGTTTGGTCAATTAGGAACACAATGAGCATCCTGCACACTTCTGTGTGAGTACAGTTCATTTCCTGCCTTTATTGTTACAAGTGCTGGGCTCATTCAAAAGTGGATGAAATCGGGGAGGCCCAGGCACTATTTACTCAGCAGGGAGAGACATGAGTCCCTGGCTTCCTAATGGCTTCCTGCATTTCACACAATTGTTTCCCCTCAGGAAATCTTATCAATACAGATCGCAGATGCACTGACCAGAAAACCCACAACACATGGATACTGCGCTTTAATTAAGTACCTTTGAATGGGTAGGACGACTGTTTGGTTTCCTTTAACTACAACATGTTAAAGAAACTACATTAATTTAACTTTAAAACAGCTCTATGAAGAGAGTAAGCATTAAATGCATTTTAGGCATTTAGGCGTCTTCTTTTATATTTTCTCAAAAAAAATAAATAAATACATTTTGCAGGATGGCAACAAAAGCGCAACACTCATAGCATATCCTCAATATAAAAGTATGGAAATCCCGCACACAGTCAGAAAGGTGCCTGTTAGTAAACTCGGAAGGTGTTATATACCAAGTTGTAAGTATATATAAAGTAAGACAGTTTTAAAAAGAAAAATCCTGCAGGAAATAATCTTTCTAGCTAAAAATATGCAATCTGTGCTGCTTAGTAAGACAAATTAGCCACGTGATAAATTGTACCATGTAGCTAATCCTTTTTACTTTTCAGGGAGACTAGCTGTTCCCTCCGTTTCTAGCCTCAGTGATAACCTATGGAAAATCCATCCAAGTCTTATTTCCATATTAGGTGCATACAAATGAAATTTACATTGATCTGCTAACTTGAACTCTTGATAGAAACCAATAAATGAATTTTCCAAAATGTCAGTATGTGCTTTTAAAGGCAAATTAAATACCTCGCTAATTTGATGAGACACAAGCGCACGACGAAAATTAAAGAAGACCCAGCTGCAGATTTGATCAATATTTCCCAGTTATTGGGATATACAGTAGCAGAGAGGCCTTTGTAATACCATCATATAACCAGCAGCTGTATTTCAGATGTCATACATGAGAAGGGGTTAAGCTTCTACAGCATGCACATGAACCACAGGTATTTGTGGAACTAGCAGAAACACAGCCCATAAAATCTACACTCAACCTCTGTGCAGCACGCAAGGAATGTTCTCTGAGCGCTTCGCTATCAGTGCTGAGCCAACAGAGACTATCCTCGCCCCTGCTTTGAAGCCTGTGTGGAAGAAAGGGAAAATGGGAACGGGGCAGTAACAGTGAACCAAACGACTAGATATGAGGTGAGCTAGTTTCGTTCTCATTAGAAATTAATTGCCAGTGTTGACAGTGGTTGGGGCCGAGCCCCGGCGTCACTAGGCATCCAATGCACTGCCCCATGGGGAGCACTTGAACCCCTGACCCCCCCACCATGGTTGTTTGGGGCCAGAAGGGGTGCGTGACATGGCCCTGGCCCGGAGACACTGCCCCGCCAGGCTGGGAATGCAGTGGCACTGTAGGGGGAACAGGAGAGGGACAAAGAAGGGAAAGAGGGGCTCCATTGATTCAGGGTTGATTGGGTTAGAGAGCTTCATTATTAAGTCCCCTGTCACTCTGCAACAAAAAGCTCCCCACAGGCTAGCAGCGGCTAATAAAACCACTACCTTTTATAACTCGAGACCACTTCTGACATCATCTTTTGAAGAGAAATGGAAACGTGCGACTTGGTCCCCAGCTTAACAAAAAAAAAAATTCACATCTTCCAGCTGAATGAACTGTTGCTTCGTAGCACTCAACATAGACTGCTGAGAGATGCCAAAGCCATCTTGAATTAAGCTCCTTTCACACCTGCTTAATTAGATAATCTTGGGTGAATTTTCATTTAGACTTGCTACACTTCACTACAATATTATAAGCCATATGGCAGAAACAGACTGCAGGACATATTTTAGGATCTTGCTCCGAGTGCATTTGTGTGTATGTGTGCTCTTTGAGCGAATTTGTTCAGCAGGTGTCCAGAAAGCTTGAGTGACATGCTTATGCACTCCGGACTAATTTAGACCACTCCAGGTAAATGAAGTATGCAAGCAGAAAAAGCATTTCTGCTTTCTCCCAAGCGACTAATAATCAATTCAAGCACTTGGGTTGTTGGTAGCTGGGGAAAGGTTATACAAGAACATGCTGTCCTTCAGAGGAGAAATACAAACATCTCTGCCTTTAATTAAGGTTGTTACATACTTTTAATCCTTTTGTTGTGTAAAGACAATGACTAACAAAGGGAGCTTCGTGTTTTGCTGGCTGTGACTTCACTCATCAATGCAGTGCCTGTATTTGTTCATAACAGTCAAACATAATTCCCCGCATTAACACCACCTCATTTTTATTAAAACTGCTTATTTATGGATCCACTCTACACCATACTGACAAAACACATTATTGCCCTTAAAAAAAAAAAGTATACTTTTTTTAAAAACTCATCCCAATAACTGCTGCATTTATTGCAGCCCAAAAACATTTGAATATGGCTTGAAAGAGGGAAAAAAAAAAAACAATTATCATGCGCCCAAAACATGTCGGGCACCTCATCCTAGCATGATTGAAAAAGGGGGGAGTAAATGAACAGACAAGTTTAACCGTAGTCATTAATGTTCATCTCCCTGTGTTCTTGATGGGAAACCTCATTAAGAATCTGTTGGTAGCATCTGGCTTGCTATCCCACCCCATTACTGCCCCACCATGCCAAAACCTCTGCCATCGGCCCTTCCGCTCATCCCCCCACTCCAACCACCTCCCTCGTGTCTCGTATGACATCTGTGTCTCGGGGTCCTGTGATGGAATGCTGCTCGCCTGCTATTCCTCCGCAGGTGCTACCTGCTGGCTGCTCTCCGCTATGCAGCCACACTGGTGCTGCGTGCTGTGACCTGCCACAGGCTGAAGAATAAAAAGGGAGGGTGGGGTGGGTTCAAAGTTCAAGGGACAGTGGTTAAGGAAAAACTGATGCAGCTGCTTTCCATCACTGCTCTTTGGGTACACTTAAAGCTGGGCAGAAATCCTCACCTCCCCGCTCGTCCTAACAAAGCTCATCCTCCTCTTTCTCCACTATATCAGACAGAAGAAGGTCACGTCTGTATTTAGACAGCTCAAGAGACTGTGTCGCTCCAGATGCTGCTCTCAGGTTCTACATGGCTTAATCCAACAGTGAATGAAGCCCTGTTGTGCTGTATGTGAGGATGAGCGGAGTCATTCTAGCATTAGGCCAAATAGAGGCTAAATGCTCTGACCATAGGAGTTAGAGGTGGGCGATATAGCCTCAAAATTATACAATGATATTTCAAGAAATTTCCCAAGAAATTTTAAATAAATGCTTAACACCATAATTTAATATTAACCAAAGTAATTTCACCTTCTAAATTAACAATGTCACACAATAAAACTGTAAAAAAAAAAAAAAATCACAACAACAGCCAACTCAAGGCACTTTATATGGTAAGATAAAGAACCTACAATAATATGGAGAAAACCCCAATAATTAGACGACTCCCTACGAGCAAGCATTTGGTGACAGTGGGGAGGAGAAACTCCCTTTTAACAGGAAGAAACCTGTTGGAGAGCCAGGCTCAGGGAGGGGGAGCCATCTCCAATGACCGGTTGGGGGTGAGGGGAGGAAGAAAGGATGAAAGACACGTCAGTAATTTCCATCCACTAATTGGTCTTCCTGCTATATGGAGCACAACTAGCATGTACTCCAGCAACACATGCTGCTAGCATCTCCTTTTTAGTAGGCTGGCTGTACTGAAAGGTGAGCTTTTGCTTGAAGTCATTAAAGACGTTTGCGGTTTCCAACTTTTACTAAAATCATTACTGATTATATTATTATTGGAAGCTGACAGGGCTCTTCCTCTCAGACATGCCTGGGCTCGTCTCTTGAGCTCTAGAGAAGGTAAACAAATGGCGTTGCTATAGCAGTGACACAGCACCACAAGTCTGCCTCCAGTTCCTGCAGTGGAAAAAATGCTTCTGTAGAAATGTGCAGTTACTTCATTCCCTCTCAGTAAAATAACATGCTTCTCTCCATCTTTCATATCACAACCAGTCATTTATTTTAAAAATTCCCTTATAATTACTCAAATTTGTCCTGCAACAAAAATCACAAATAATAAATACCTATTTAAGAGCTCCTGTTCTCTATTTTTTTTTTTTTTTTTCAAGAAACAAGGAGCACGTCACATTTTGGGGCAGACATTTTGATCTGCACTCAAATGTATTCACCTCCCCTGTACTCTAAATCAAATTTCAGGATGTAATTAGCATTTCGATTGGAAAGCTCAAGCTCTGTGTTACTTAGAGCTCTGCGTTTCTAACATACAGTAGAAACGCCATCATGTTTCAAATAAGTGCCGCAGAGAGACACATTTATTCAACTGTGAAAGGCCAAAAAAGCAGAAAAGAGACAGCCAATTCCATTACATCATGGCAGCGTATTAAAAAGGCTTAAAGAAGCAATTTCACCATTTCAGCTGTCACTCTTGACCTCTGTTAGCTTTAGATGAGCTCAGAGTTGAGAAGGAACTGGCTCCAATAACATGGTGAGAAGTCACTGCAGTCGGTAGAGCTCCACGCCAAAGGGGAGCTCCCAGTGGCACAAAGGAGCCTCTATCTAATGCTGAACTGTTCAAAGAATCGTTTCAGCTCACTTTGGCAGCAGAAACATTGGTTCATACCACCAGAATTTTTTCAGGGATCACCATAGCAGCAGGTAAAAATCAAAATAAAACCAGGGAGGTTGACTGGAGGGATTTCAAGAAGAAGAGGGACACTGGTTGATACATACACGACGAGTACATAACCCTCTCCTGGACCTACCTCTAAAGCCTAAACTGTTTAAACTTAATGACTGAGACTGAACAATCCAGGAAGCTGATGTGCTTTACATGCCGAGACAGTGCCATGGAAAAGTACAGTGCAGGACAAAAGGGGAAAAAAAGGAAAAATGACACCGTCTTCTGTTCTCGCAGCAGCAGTAGCACACTAACACACCAACTCTGCTTCAAAGTTAAGTGGTTTCAATAGATTTCTTAGAGAGAAAGAAGACAAACCAGTTCCTTGCTTGCAAAAAACCCACCAGGAAGGAGAAAATACAACTTCAAACAGAATTGTTCTGGCACATATTTACTATATTTGGCACAGCTCATTAAGGACAGAAGAAAAACTTTCAGCGGGAGCTGTGCACCAATACTGAACTGGATTACAAGAGCTACCTAAAAACATAAAAATAAAAATCGACTCAATCACAATGTGACAGTAATCTGGTTTTCCAGAATAGCGCAACATTTTCAATCTTCAAAAAAAAAAAAAAAATCTATTCCCAAACTCATTTTTAGAAATCAATGTTCTCTCACAAACCACACATCTACCAATGTCTTTACAATTCACCGCCACGAGCAAATCTGTAATTTTGTTCTGAACTAAAAAAAGCACTTTCACAATAAAGAAAAAATAAAAAGACTTTGGCGATCAATGCATCCGTCCATGATTATGTTTCTCGAATTAAGTGTTAATCTCACCGATCAGTGACACAGTGACAGTGATCAGCGGCAAAGTTTTATGTGAAAGCAGTCCTATTTATTCATTCTCTGTGAAAGTAGATGCAAATATCTGCTAGTTTTTGTCAAGCCGGGAAAGCTCTCTGAAGCTTGTTGATAAAACAGCTGTTCAACCCCAGATGGGTGGCATACGCCTATACAAATACCCACCAAAACATACACACACATCCCACCAAGTCTAAAGCTGCCAAGAACCACGGCCGTGCACAAGACGAAGGCAGAAAGCTCCACTGAGCAGAGCTCACAATCCTCTCTCTGTGACTGACTGCCCCCACACCCTTTCAACAGATGCCTTCATTCAGTCAAAGTTCCTTTGACTGAATGAAGGCTGAGAGCCTCTCTGTGTACATGGGTGACTGATACTTTATAAGGGTATATGAAACATCTCTCCAACATACAAGATCTGCCGAACTGGGCACCAGTGATATGAGCACAGGAACATTGATTATGTTAAACACAACACTGTAGTTCAGCCCCAATCAAACACAATCCATTAGAGCAATCTCATGTTGGGATTAACGATTCAAATTGCATTAGCCATACTGCACGTTTATGATGAACAAAAATCATTATATTGGAGGAGCTGCATCGATTCTTGTTTGCCTGTTGTCGCTCTGAAGCACGAGCTACTTAACTACTGCACTACACCATGAACTACACCACCGAGAAGACTTTCAGGTTAATTCATCACACCCTGGATGTCCTCCAAAAAGACAGCAGAGAATAAATTCATGTCTGAGGACTGCAGGATGTTGGGACTCCAGCAGGTAGAGTGCACCCAAATGAAGGTTATTAATCCATCTTTCAAGAAAGAGTATTAGTCTCTCTTAATTTACAACCAGGACTGCTGCCAAGAATGAAACTCGACACCACACAATTACATTAAAAATATAAATGACACCAAATCAAATTCAAGATTCTTAGAAACAACGACAGACAGTACGAGAGTGGGTTAATCCAACCCCTGCAAGGTGATGCTATCTAACATTTCTAACACTATGTAGTAATAAGCACAACCCACGTGGATGTTCATCCAGTCTCATCTGCTTGTTTTGCATTCCACTTATACTTCAGATATCTGCTATTTTTCCATCCTATGTGCTTCCTTCTGAAAAGACTTTTTAAATGTCCTTCACATGTAGCTCTTAAGAGATGCAACCGCGAGACTGCTTCAAGTGAAAGTCTCTGAATACAGAGACATCTTGCCATAGTTCTCACAAACTCTTCTAACAGTGACTAGAAAAGCCTGGACAGGAACACTCAGATCTGCTTTTAAAGATTTAAACCACAAATGCTATTCCAGTTCTTTCAGCTTTATTACATTTTTCCAGTATTTACGTAAAAATACACTAAATACAACCTTAAAGGATTTACAAAAGTTTAAGGACAGGGGAATTCAAGCACTGTAAAAAAAGGTTTAAGAGATCTTATTTTAATAGGAAATGCCTGTAATATGCCCCCCGGGGCTGTAAAAACAGTTTTGTGTATAAGAGAGCCTTGCACTCATTAGCTGAGGCTCATCTGACAAGCACAGCTTGCATGTGTCATAATCCTATGCAGCTGCCACTACCGACAGGAGACACCACGACAGGAGCTCAGGGGAACCAAAATAGCAAAAGTTGGAGGAAAATTTTTTTAGGTTAAAAAAGAAAACCTCTCGCTGCCCTGCTGTGCTTGTAAAAAGATTCCCCTGGAAGGACCACGCAGCTCATTCCTTCAAGGTTTTGCCTGAACACCAAACCGGGGGAAACTATTCCTTTGCTCGCCGTTCACTACTTAAATCTAACATCAGTACACACGTCCTTCCATTTGCTGCTGTCACGCTGCAGTTATAAAAGACGTGCACTGCATCGCAAGAGCTTGGCTCCTGTGATTTTACTGCATGCAGTGAACGAGTGGACAATGCCACTCTGTCCTGAAGAACACAACCGGCTGGAACTGCAGTCGAGCAGGTCATAAATATTACAAAACATCCAAACGCAAGACTACAGCACGCTAGTCAGACAACTTTCACTTACAGGCCTAAGTGCTGCTCGGATAAACACTTCAATAAATAAAAAGGGCCAAAATGATTCTTATTTGTATGCAGTTTATTTTTTGAATGAACATAAACTCTTTCCATTTCCATTTCGCTTTGATTCTTATTTATTAGATATTTTCAAGGTAGGCTAAACACAATCTGCAACTCTCCAAAAACAGACGTCCTGCTGAGCTGAAACGTCAAGATCGTGGCCCATCGCAACAACACGGCTCTTTCCAGCTCTTGGTCTTGAGCCAGTGATACTTGCTTGCACAAACCCCACAGCACACACAGTTGCCTTAGGTGCACTGAAGCACACTGACCAAGATGGGAAAACTGGGCTCTTATTGACACATAGCCATAATTTCAGTCTCCTCTTCGTATGCTTCGCTCACACTGCTGCTATTTGAGGCAGCCTGAGGAAAATGAAAAAAAAAAAAACACCCTCCACTCTCCCAAAGGTCATTAAGCCGGAGCATCACTCAATCACAGAAGAACGGGGAAGCCTGGAGAGCCTGGCTGCAGCACAGCGAAGTAGAAATTTTGCATTCTGTTCTATTTTTAAAATAGAAGTAAAAGGAAGCGTGGAAATGAGTGAGGCAAATATGTTTCCAGGAAGTCTCCAGTAAAGGATATAAATGCTGTTGATGTAATGTCCCTCAGGTTACCAAGTCTCAAAAGAGTCTTCACACAGGGCAGTATGGACAGCTTTATGGTCTCTAGATACTCGTCAGCCTCTTTAAAGTCCCAGCATTTTTTTCCCCAGCTTTCTTTGTTTTGACATGAAAGGGTGAGCAGACACAAAGACAGCAGACGGTAGTCGAAGTGGAAAGGTGCACCGTCTGACATCTTTTTGGGCACAGCAGGAGCACCTCCTGAGCCGAGAAGTTCAGCTCTAAGAAGGGCGCACTTGATGTGAGCGCCTTTCTGTGAACTGACCAATCGAAATACACAATAGACTGGCTTTCAAAGAACTGAGAAACATGAAGGTTGAAGACAGCACGAGAGACTTTAAGGAAAATCTTCATTTTAGCCCTGTATATATGAAACATCTCTAGAGTACAGTGACAGCATTGACATCATCGTTAAACCAGTTTCTATGAATATGGGTCTCTTTAACATTCAAACAGCATGACGAATAAAGATGAATAAAGTTAACTTGAACGACAGCTGCTATGCCTCATATTGACAGAAAAATTGGCTTTTAATACTTTCAACATTGCCACACATCACTTCCCCTAAAAACGCTAATGTTTATTTACAAAAACATTTCTGCACTCCTCAAGGCAAAAGCTCATTTTTGTCTGCCTACTAAAGTCAAAAAACAAAAGACTACACACACTACATGTAACGTAATATAGAGGAAAACTCAGAACCCTGATACAGGCCACTGAATGTCTACGAGTAGGAGAAACTAGTGTTTCTCTGCAACACATCACTACAAGCAGCATTTCATCTTAGCAGGGGGGCAGCTACAGCTATATGCTTGCCTATGATCTGCTCGGGGTTTTAGACCATGATGCAAGTTTGGATTCGCTTTGCTCAAAGCAGCTCTGCTTCAGCAACACAGCAACCAGCAAGTCAGTCTAGTCTATGCCCCAAACGGAGACCAACAATGCCAGAGCAACAGCTCTTATGAACAATTAACAAGGAGGGGGAAAACCTATTTCAAATATAAGAGAGTCTGATGGAGAAATCTTTCAAACTAACAACTGACACCAAGTTTTATATGGCGAGAAATTGGATCAAATGTGATAAAGAAGCTCTACTTATTCTACATTCTTCCGATTCTCAATCTTGTAAGTTCGGTCTACGCTGTAGGCAGTGTTTAAATATGAGCAATCTATGAGCTAATTAACAAACTTGGGAACCGTATGTGATGATATAAAAGACAATAACTATTGGTTAGCCACAGAAGGCTTGAGCATGTGTATGCCTGCCTGTGGAACAACTACAGATTATAGACAGTATAAAAGATGGTCGCAGGTTCTTGACCTGAAAAGTAAAGTATGTATGTTTGACCCGCATTAATTTTGAAGGCCAGCAGGGGGCAACAGCTTCTGTTTGTACAGAAGTTTATTGGAAAACAGCCACTTGCTTTGTGACCTCAGTACACAGGTTCATGAAAAGGGCATCAAGTTCGTCTTGTAAATAACTAACTAATATTTGTGATTTATAAGTCGTTAGTCAATGAGCGCGCTACGTCTTTGGTTTCACATTCGGATCCGCCCCTCACATCGGATTTCGAAACACCAAATTGTCAATGGAGAAAATCATGTTATAGATGTGTTATGATGGTACTTCACTAGCTATGGTGACATTGCAGTGACTACACCCATCTTTTATACAGTTTGCTAGAAACATTGACTACTTTTGTTGGTATTTCAGCCTTTACTGATCCTTGTAGTTTCTCTCTAGAGAGAGAAATGAGGACTTCTGTAGTACCTGGGTTGGGTGTTTCAAATTTAGATTGTCTTCTCCAGCTTCAACCGATTCAACCAATCAGCATTTGATTTAAACACACCCATCGCTTATGAGCAGGCACTGTTAGCTCAGAGGGCTGCGTGAAATTCTGCCTCTCTAACCCTTCCAGTACCTTTCACGTAATGCTTCTCTCTGCAAAGGAGCAAAGAAACGCAAACAAATACCAACACTGGACCATAAATCGGCCTCCGGACAGCTGAAAGGGGGCGATTACACTTAGGCCAACCACCTAAAAGAAGCAACAGCAGCTGTCAAGCCATGCATTCGGAGAATATTGATCCACCCGTTCACGCTGCCAATTACATGTGATAAACTGCTGTCAAGGTTCTTAGCAAAAATTATTTCATTAACAGCTTTTCTTTTTTTACCCCGCAAACCTTGGACAATAGGAATGAAAGGAACAAGGCACAACCTGGCTGTTATTTTCAACTGTACCATAAGAGCAGCAACAAACTGAGCCCTCACATCAGTGGCAATTGCAGATCAGTAGCATAGCCTAATGGGGTGGTTTCATTAGTGAAGCAGATGAATCAAATACTTGGCCAAATGTGCAATTATCCGTATCTCTGCGGATGGAGGTCATTAGGACTTAGTATGAGCTATTGGAGCCCATAAATAAATGATCAGTAAACAGCACACTCTATGCAGCAGAGACAGCAGATGACTCTGCATCATGGCCCCTCTCAAATCATCACAATAGCATGTGGACATGTGGAAAACACTCACTCTATTTTTGAGGTGACGTTTGTGTAAATGGATAAAAGAGGACATTTTTGCACATTTTGTGAACAGATTAAAGAGCAGAAGGAGGGTCATGCTTGAATTATTCTTGAAATTCATGGATGATGATCCACCTTTAAGCCTTCCTTCTCTTCCCCCCTACCTAAAATGTAATTTAGGACCACCAGGGCGTTCCCAAACATCAAAACAAAGGTGGTAAATTATGTTCTTAACAGCAGAGTCCACAGAGAAGAACTTAGACGCGCAAAAGAAAAGAAAGGTTGTTTAGAAAGCTTGAGCAGCGTTGCATGTGAGGTGGTCTGTGAGGATAAAACCCCGGAGAGAGCAATGCGAGCGCAGAGGGTTGCCAAATGTTTACACATTTCAGCAAGTTATTTGCATTGTCCTCTGGGAGACAATCAGCACTCAGCTCCCTCCCAGCAGGATTACAGAGATAACCCCAAGATAAGGAAGAGCCTAAATGGATCTCCTCTAACTGGGACTTGTTTACCAAAAAAAATCCTTAAAACTTCTTGAGATATTTTCAAAGTTCCATCAGAAGAGCTTCAGAGGAGAAAGGGCTAACAATAGCAGCAGTTTGTCTGAACCTTTACAGGTTTTTCCAACGTTACACAGCGAGTCCCGAAACCCAGCGAGACAGGCTCAAAACTTTTTCTTTTTTTTAAAGTTAGGACCACAACTCCGCCATCCTTGATAAAGATAAAAGTTGTGGCCACATTCAGGACCTCAAAGAAATGTGTTTTGGATAAACAGATATTTTCGGAGAAGGGGACCCCACAATTAGTAATTTGAAACTCTCCCTGTGTGTGGGTCCCAGTCCAATTCTCTGGAATCAATCAAAGCTCCCAAAGGAACTCCCTGGACCCCTTAATCTCCTGGTTTTATTACTTTCCAGACAGTCGGCCTGTTTCACCCTACCCCCATTTCTCTTTTGTACTGATCTCCAGCAAAGCCAAGGAGGGGCTTTTTTTCCCCTCTCTATCTCCCCTTCCACTACTGCAGAGCTCTTTTCATGCAGGAAAGGGTCTTTCATCAGGCTCCACACGCAAGAGAGCCTAACAGCTAGCAGAGGCCCGTCTCTTCTCTCTTTCTTTGCACATTCATTCTTTTTAAGTGACAAGCCACACAGCGTGCTTTCAAAAAAGAAAACAGAAGGTGCACGGACCTTCTGTTTTGACACACAAAAGTATTTTTATTTTTATTTGCACATCCTGAGAATTAACGGAGAAAAGTGGGCCATGTTGCACAAGAGTCAGTTACTGTCACATATGTTTTTTTTTGGTCCAGACCTCATGCTGCTGTGTTTGATAAGGTCTGCCAGCTTAAATGATAAAGATATGACTTTGTCACGATGGGGTATGCGATAAGGGCTGGAGCTGTGCACTCCAATGACTGCTGGAAAAACATTTTTCCTCATGACTCTCCAATTTATCTCAGGCACCGCTGGCTCCAAGTGCCAATAACAGACTCTGTGTGCTGGGTTTTTCTGAACCCCCCCACCCCCTTACACACACACACACACTCTTTCTCTCTCATTATTACCCTCCAAGAACAAGAAATCACGCCCAGTATCGTGAAATTTTGTGTGTGAGACAATACCACCAGTTGAAAGAACATATATTACCGACATGCACACACTGCAGTGCAGTGGCCGCACTTCAAAACAATTAACAGAAGCAAATGAATCGGGTCTGTTTATCCATCAGCAAAACATGTATTGACGCCCAAGTAATGAGATGTCTGCTGGACTGATGATGCCAGCTTATTACCTGACAGTGAACACTAATGACCATTTGCATAGTGTGCGCCCCCCCGAAAATTCGCATTTCCATGACCACACACACACACACACACACACACACACACCTTGTCTCACACAGATTGATGGATAGACTCCAACACACCAAGCAGAATCTGTTGCTTGGCTTTTGCAGGTTTATTGCACATAATTCAGAGACACGCTCATGAACACAACTACACCGCATGTCTGGAAATGGTTTGAAAGACAACCGGAGAAACCTATCAGCAGTTCTGCCTCAACAGCCTCCACGCAGACAAAAGGACGGAGTGTGAAAGCGTGTTGCTTTTGCTGCTCGGAAGAGGGGCTGGTCTGGGATTACACAGTGTGCCTGTTGTGGAAAGTAGCCTACTTTTAAAGTTATCTAAATATGGAAGTGTGTCTGACCAGAACGCCGCAGAATTAGCTACCTAACCCCGTGTCTGATTTTTGCCCCCCTCCCCGAGACATTCCGTGCGTTTTTCCATTCCAACTCGTCTAACACAACCCAGGCAAGTTCCTCCAACCGAGGCACGAAGAAGCAGACACACAGCACAACTATTAGCAGTGGGTTGCGGGCATTTACCTTTGTCGACATGCTTTGCAGCGGTGGTCTCCGTGTAGAGAAAGGTGAGACAGAGGAGAGAGAGGAGCGACAGAGCTCCCCGCTCGGCCATCACTTTTCACGAATAAATCTTTGCAGGCTTTAAGAACCCCGGAGAAGCTGTTTTTGTTTTGTTTTGTTTTAAAAAAAGAAAATAAATGAATATATATAAATCCTTAAAATCCCTGTCCACCTCCTGTGAATGCACAAAGAGAAGAAGGAAAAAAAAAGTTCAACGTCCTAAAATGTGCAGGAACATCCGGAGCCAGGTAGGCTACTTTTAAAACTGGCCGGATGAAACATGTAGCTGGAAGGAGAGAGCCGCAGGTTACACACTGTTTTCTCAACTTGGTCGAGGCAGAGGTTGGGGAAGGGAAAAAAAACACTGAAATCAATCCATTGCCACGGAGGCGCAGTCTCAGAAAGATTTGCGCACGACTCGGCACAGACGCGTCCACTATACCGCTCCCGACATTTGCCGAGCGCGCAAAAGACTAGAAAGAGCTCAGTTGGAGTAAAAGATAAGATCCAAGCCGAAGGAGAAATCTCTGCCGCGGCCAGCTCACTGATCGCGGACGGGACGTAAGAGGAGCAGCGTGTTGTAGGGCTGGATCTCCACGGGCTCCCCGGAAAACAGGGCGTGGAGTCTCACAGAGGTTTGGATCATGGGCCGCTTCTGTGCGCTCAGGCGAAAGCTAAAATATGGAGTGGGAGTGCAAAGCAGCGACAGCACCTCATTTCCGCTAGTCGTGTGCCATACCAAGTAAACACAGCGCCAGTGTTGACCCGTACTGATACTTTTAATCTATAAAGTTAGAGGGAGAGCAGTGTGCCATGATTTATGACACGAATCATCATCAGTTTGCAAATTCTGAACACATTTTAAATACCATTAAATCACTGTGATTTTTTACTTTCCACACTGATTAGTTAACACAACAAAACATACCTTTCCGTTTTTCATGCATTTTTAAACTTTTGGAGACCAGCAGTGTAAATGTTTCTGTCTCTAAAGCACAACTCCTGTTGTTTAAATGTTCTACAGGCAATAAATAAAATAGACCTGAAAGTAAACACAGAGGATCATGATGTTTTTCATAGTGCACGTTGGAAGTATATATTCAAATATAGGTATTTCACACAATTCAGTGGGCTACATACTGAACTTAGAGAATAAAAGCAAAGTATCAGTCCGCACTACTACTGGATCGATCCACCCACCTCTAATATCTGCCAAAATATTGAGCAAATTCACCGCTTCACACCATCAGTGAAGAAGAGGTCTTCATCTCCATAAGATTTTAGTGATATACTTCATATTAACATTCAGTTGTGTTACTCTGTTTTACTAATTAGCACCAAAGCCTCACTCTGTCCACACACAAACTGTTAAATATCACTATCACATAAAGATATAATACATCAGACTCGCAGCTCATTAATCTGTGCCCCTCACAACATCCTATTTTTATCTATGCGGTTTGCACTGGTGGATAATTAGCAACAGACTCCAGACAGGCCCCATCTTGGAAAAAACTTGAAAAGCCAATAACTTCATGAAATATAAATAAAAGGCAAACCGAAAAGCATTTTAAATAGTTTGGCCGTATACAGCCAAACTCATTTTCAAATTCTCAACAGACTATTCAACACAACTGCAAGGACAGATATGGAAGACTTCACAATAACAGTTTTTTGTTGTTTTTTTAGCAGAGGTAGCTAGGCTAATTTCCATACAATAAGGACGGCCACCAGAAGCTGCAGATATATTCACTCACTAAAGTTAATCAAACTGGTAATGGAGCAAAGAGAATAATTAAACAATCCCCAACTCACTAAACTTTACAGGTTAAAAATTACAGGTTAGTAAAATGCTTACCATGGGTGTCCAACATGAGGCCCAGGAGCCAGGAAAGGTCAGCAAAGACACAAATTTGTCCCATTAAACAGCTTTAGGCATATATATATATTCAATCAATTCAATTATTTATACAGCGTCAAATCACAACAACAGTCTTAAGGCGCTTTATATCCTAAGGTAGACCCTACAATAATACATGCAGAGAAAAACACAGTCATATGACCTCCCATGAGCAAGCACTTCTGCGACAGTGGGAAGAAGAACACCCTAATTATAATTCACATGACAGTTGTGAATTTATTAGCCATACATTTTCCAAATCATAGGTGATATTTTGATATTTTTACCTTTTTCCTAATCCTAATCTAATAATTCAGGTTGCAGAGAGCAAGTAGCAGTGTTACATCCATGCCTATTGAAGCTGTCTCTGTAACATTTTTTTCCTGTTTGGAATAACGTCTGCTAAAATCCAAACACTCTCAGAGCCCAACATCTGTAACCTGATACAGACAGATGATGTCACTTTGTGGCCGGGAATCAGAAGATAGGATTAAAGCCCTTATATTAAACTAAATCAAGTTGCTTAAAATAAACTCTGTGACTGTATGCATCGTTAGAGGACAAGGAAGCGGGGACAGTGCAGGTCCTTGCTTTAAAAAAAGATGGGGAATTAAAAGAGTATTATATCAAGGTGAAAAGTCTGACATTTACACCGCTTTCCTTTTTGAGGAAGGCTCTCCCCTGCATAAAAAGTGACTGCTTCTTTGCAGTAAATGGAGCAGAATTATGAAATCAAAAACAACGAGCGCTGTATTCTCCTTCAGCTTGTGACTATGCTTTAGGGAGGAACAAAAAAGGAAGGGTGTCCCCTTTGGAAACCGATGGTATCCCAACACTGCTGTATCATCCAGACACTCTTTCACTCTGACACATGGAACAGCTCCCCCCACTGGTATGAGTAATCCATGACATATCAATCATGAGCATTTCTCCCTTTGGGCATGAGAGCGAGAGCGAGAGCGAGAGAGCTTCTTTTTGTTTGGTATCGTTGCCCTGAACCTCTCCTCATTTTAACTGTCATATATAACATTTTCACTTTCAATTAATGACACCTTCTTTCTGGCATGGTGCGCCCCAGGGCTCACCTTTTGGGCTAATGTCATTTTCTTTATACCATTGTCATATTGTTTTTCATCCCTTTTTATTCTCTTACAAGCGAAATAAATAATTGGATGTATTTAAACCAAATATCCCACTGGAGTTTTATATCTGTTTAGCTGCCTTCAAGGACTTCACATCTGGTGTAGCTCCATTCCTTTCACCCACATCACACAAATCTGAACACTTGAAATCAAGAACATACAGCCCTCTACATAGCACAGCAGGGCTGAGGAGACTGAGGAGATTCATTTTTATTTTGCTGATTTTTAAAGATATATAAATATATTATGCTATATTATTACATGTTGTATTATTTACACAATCCTGCAGTATGTAAAATAATTAAAGTAATATACCCATTAATGAATTGTTAATTATAATCTAATAATATAATGCACAGGATTGTGCATTTGGAATGCCTTGGTGTTCCCCCAGATATGGACGAACTGATTGAGGAGAAAGAGGTCTGGGTTTCTCTGCTTAGGCTGCCGTTGGTACCTGGCCCTGGATAAGTAGAAGAAAGTGGATGGATGGATGGATGGATGGATGGATGGATGGATGGATGGATGGACAGTGCTGTGCAGGATTCTTTAGTCTTCCTTCATTTTTTAAATATTTGCTAGGAAAATTCGAAATAGTTTATTACTTGAAATGTGTAGAAACATAACTGGAGATATGGTATATAAGAGAAAAACAAAGCTTGTACAATTCCAGCAAGCTTGAAAGTGAATATTTGCTATGATCACCTTTATTGTTCAACACAATCTCTTATTCAGCTTTCATGTCATTTCTTTAAATAGTCTTCAGGAATATTTCTCCAGGCTTCTTGAAGGACATTCAAAGCTCTTCTTTCAATGTTTCTGCCTTTTGTTCTGTTCTCTGTCAAGATGATCCCACACTGCTTTAATGATCTGGGGCCTGGGGAGGCCAATCCATGACTGATAGTGTTACATTGTGTGTTTTTCTACCCATGTATGCTTTTGCTGCATTGGCAGTGTGTTTGGGATCATTGGTTCACTGAAGATTAAAATGTTGTCAATGAGACACTTTCTGGATGGTACTACATGGCAGCGCAAAATCTGATGGGACATTTCTGTGTTCATATTTCCATCATCTCCTTGTTTGTCTTCCTTATTAATAGCCACACTTCTACTGAGAACATATCTGACAAAATGACAGGTGAGCTGAAGGGCCAGATGCATCTCTCAGGTTCTGTGTCAGGTCTTTACTGGATTTTTTCTATTTTTTAAGGACATGACTTTTAGATACTGTTTGTCTTTTGTCATTTTTTCCTTTGCCCCTCCATTTGTCCAACTTCCTTATTTTTTTGAGGGCTCACTGTATGTCATGGTACTGTAATCTACAGCAAGTTTTTAGCTCTTAGTGAATCACCTTGTTGGTCCAAAAATACTATTTATGCCTGTCATACTGTGTTATCTTTTTCATTTTTTGTAACTCAAGCTAATGGAATTGGAACAAATTATATGTTTTTGTAAGAAAGTGAGAAAACAATGTAAAAACCTAATTTTGTGAAATTAAAAAATTATGGTCAGGTGCATTGGCTGGACTGAAAGTAAATAAAAAAAGGCAGCCAATGTCCAACAAAAGCCTCATAGTGGTTCAAGGCCACAAAATTACAAGAAAGCCTGACTCCTTGAAAACAACCAGGGTTGGCTCAAGACTTTTGCACAGTATTGTACTTTTGCACTCTATATGACAAAAAAGACATTTTTCCTCACGAGTACTTTTACTGAGTACTGAGTATATCATGTTGCTAAACTTTTCATACTATTACTTAAGTAGGATTATGACTTTTGCTTTTGTAAACAGTTTTTTAATGCAGAAAGGAGATCTTGTGCAGTCCCACCTTTTAGGTAATACCATCTATATGAAGGCACAGGTTTGCACATGAGCCTGAAATATTTGTCCCCAGTGTTTTCCAACCTTTCTTTCTGATCCAATATTATGACTTACTGTTGACTCACTGATTTTCACTTGGTCCTCTTAGACACACTCCACAGAAAACTAAACTAAACTGACTAAAATGCTAGCAATGGCCCTGTTTTGGGGTGTAACAGATAAGAATTAAGTTCATACTGATGTCAAAGAGCTTTAGTTTGTTGGTATACTTAAAAAGATCATCAAACCAGTTCAGAGAGGTAATGAAATCTTATCAGAAACATTGCAATGCAAATTTGCCTTTACATCACTCAGACTTAACAGTATAATTAATCAAACAAATGTTGTGGACCCTGTTTAAATTGAGTCGACTGATTGATTTTTGACTGGCCAAAAAGTAAATAATTAACAAACCCTCAGTGTCTGGTGGCTTTGTGCTTAAATAGCGTAGCCCCAGAGTTTTACAGCCCTGTTTTGTTTGATGTGCCTGCCTCTCCATGAGCAGCAGCTCCTCCACAAAACATACATGTGAACTGAAAAGCTAGTACAGTACACTGAGATCAATTTAAGACGAGATTTAGATAAGGTCTCATCACAGCTGCATATTAACGTAACTTTACGGGTCCCGTTTGTCCCTGTACTGAAACAAAACAGACACATAAAAAAACAGCTGTTTCTTGCGGAATAAGAATAAGATGTTGCATTTTTGTATCAGTGGATCTTTTTGTTGTTAGGAAGTTTACAGGACGGCACAGATTTCACTTACTGTTCAGCATAAGGTGCATACATATGTGATATTCAGATCATGGCACCTTTAAAACATGTTTTTCCTCTGCAGGAATTTTAGGAAACCCCAAATTTATTTGTTCTGCAAGAAACCCCTCCAGAGCTTTTTTACAGTGTGCCGTGTTCGTTATAATGAAGCAGTATATTCAGCAGCAGACATAGCTGTTAAATTCAGTTCACATCCACAGACCAATTATATAATGCACAGGCACATGTTTCTGACAATGCTTCCCCCCCACACAGCTTGTTGCTCCTTATTCTGGGAACATAATTCTTCTAGATTTAAGAACAAGGTCATCCCAAATCTCATATCTCCAACATTAAAGGGATATTCACTTCATAAATCAAATAATGGCAACCATGCATTCGGGGAAATGGCCATTAGATTACTGCACGGAAGGGATGGTGGATTAACTTGCACTTGAAGCAGCTGTTAAGTGTAATATTTTAAACCCTTCTAAATGTTTGGAAGTCATTTAAAGTAGCAGCCATATGTACAGTGACACATATTCGGGCGTCATTAAGTGAAGAAGTGATCCATACAACTTGTATTGGAACACACACGCTCAATCAATGATTTTTTTCTAGATCGAGTGACGTTTTTTTTTAATGCCATTTTATCTAATCTTAAAAAATCTCCCCGGTTAAATTACCACTCCTAAAATAATACCCTAATCAGCTATCTGTTCAAATGATTTGTGTGGATTATCAATGCTAGGATTTGATCCCAGCATGATCCTGATCTTATTTAGAAGCAGATTAAGGGGCACGGGGCTCATCTCATCGGAGAGCCAGCCAGATGTCTTCAACATGATCCAGATCCAAAAGTCTTTAGCGTGGCATCTGGGGCATCCTGAGGATTATTTACACTCTTAATGACGTGTCACCTCATCCGCTGACCACTGACTGCAAAAGAGCAGTTGCAGTGTAAGCTTCAAGTTTAGTTGACTATTAATTAAATAGGACACTTGCAGTCAACTTAGTGGTTGAAGCTGTGGTCGCTTAATGTGTGTCTGAGCACTGCTGTGTAAGTGCAGCTGGGTGTGTAAAATTCAAATTTACTGGCCCCCCCAAAAAGATGACATTTCATTTCTGAACACACAGTGATTTTTCTCCCAATCTTTCACATTTGATTTACATGCACAGGGCTGTATTTGTGTATATATGTGTGCAAGCTATTTGCCCACAGATGCAAATATCTGCTGTGTACCTGGCCCGAACCTGGGGCTACAGATGGCAGAAGGCCTCATGTAGACTATACCCACCTGCTACTGCACAGCGCAGGAAGCAGCCGGTGTGCAGGCAGAAAGCCCCATCATACATGTGCTTGCCTGGGCACATTTTCAGAGCCTGGCACAGCTCACCTCACACATGTCAGCACTTTCTTTCTCTGTCTTCACTCTTTTCCTGGATGCTGGTAATCATTGTTCTAATTACCTCTCAGTGTGCGGCTGAAATATCGCTGAAAGCGGTAGCTTGATTGACGTCAGCAGTCATAAAGAGGACGAATACAGAGCAGGCAGGCAATCATGGCTGCGCTCACAGTGACCAGATAATCTAGGATCTATGCCAGTCAGAAATTCTATTAGTTCAGCTAATTCAGGTAATAATAACATTAAAAAAAACCCACAGTGGTGACCTCTGTTTAAAAATCAAAAGGTAATGTTCATCCTAATTTTGTGTAATCCATCAGAGGTTGAGCACTGGACATAACGAGTGATAACAGGAATGAGAGAAAAAAAAAGAAATTAATTTACAGTCAGATGTTTTTAATCAGTGGGATGACAGTCACATGTGAATGGACATCCGTGAAGTTGTTGATGCTCATCAGACTGGAAAAAATAAAATTAGATAAAAAACAGTATGGGCTCGATCAATCCACTGACAGACAGACTGTGTACAAATGGAGAAAATTCAACACCACTCTGGGACTTCCCAGGAGCGTCCAAACAACACAGATCACGGCACGAGCGAGGCATGTAATCCTCTAGGAGCCCACAAAGAAACCCTGGGGGACTTCTAAACAATTAAAGGCTTCTCTCACATTAGCTAATATTAATGTTCTTGAATCCACCATGAGGAGAGTGCTGAACAACACTGGTATGCGTGGCAACGGTTCAAGGAAAATGCATCGCTCTCCAAAAGGTACACAGCTGCTCATCTGCAGTTTGCTAAAGATCTTGTGGACAATCCAGAAGGCTGTTTGAACACTGTTTTTGGATAAGTTTAAATGAGAAGCATTATTTTCCAAGAAAAAAACGCATCACTTTCTTGGAACATGGTGGCGGTAGTGTCATGGTTTGGGCCTGGGTGAAGATGTTTTTTTTTATCTTTGATGAATATGTGAAGACACGTGTTAGGCAACTGAATACACAAAAGTGAGTCATGCTGTAAGACAACAGCTCTTATGTTGCTTTCCATTTCCCTCGGATGACAGAGCTCCTTAGTTCAGCAAATTCCAATAGAAAAGTGGGAAAAGCAAGGAAAAACAGGATTTATCTTGCTCCTCAACAAGGAAGAGCCATTCGTAGATGACTAGCAATACACTGCAATGCTTGTTCTTTTGTCTTCTTGAAAACACCTTAATCCAATAGAAATCTTGTGGGAGGGTATGGAGTGAGCAGGTCATGTGAGGACTCTCACCAATATCCTATGGTTGTTGGTGAGAGTCAGGCCTGCAGAATTTCTCTAAGATAGTGTGCAGGTCTGATGAACAGTTTACACCATATACACTACTATACTAACATATATAATATACAATACTTCCTACAGATGTAAAGTTTAATAATTTTTCTCAAAAAAACAAAACAAAAACAAAAAAAATCTAATATAGTTGTCTTATTTGCTTTATCTGCTTTTTGAAATGAAAATCTGATTTACATAACTAAATAGCATATTCTCTCCACACCCCAGGCAACAACCTGCTTCTCCAGCAGGATGGTCAAGATGATGGGTGGTCAGAAAAAAAGGAAAAGGTAAAGGACAGAGGGACAAAACATAGAACCAACTTTGTATTTTGCTATCTTTTAAAAAAATTGTAGGCTAATTGTTTTGTGTGTTTGAAGCTGTTTTCCTGACACAGAAAATGTCAGGACAACCAGGCCGCATTGTCTGAACCTGCTGTTCCTCACATGTAGCACACAGCAGGTGATAGAGCAGATAGAAAGAGGGACACAGGAAGTCCTCTCCCTCTCTGCAAATTCACTGGACCATTACCTGCCCGATTCTCACATCAGGTCAGTCACACATCATATGAACTTTGTAGGGAGCTGCCAGGTTAAAGCTGATTTATTGATTATAGTGCATCAGGCATGGTGTCCAGGAAAGTTCATGACTGCTGCGAATGTGTGAGAACAGCTTGGGCTTGTATCTGTGTATGTGCAGGTGCACCCATAACCATAGCACACCATAAACTCAGTATCCAGATTGTTCTCTTGGCTTATTGACCACTCTGCCATGTTTGTAATTAATCATCTGAACAGTTTTCCTCAGTTTTTATTCAAATGTAGTGTGTGCGCGGTTAAAACGTGCTGTTTTTGACATGTGCTCCCTGTATGAGAGAAAAATAGAGGAAAGTATGTAAACACTTAAGTAATTCAGTCGCAGTGCAGCGAAGGTGGGGTGATCTTTAAACAGCTCTGGTAATTATCACTGTGATATATGTGCGTTTAAAAAGCAACATGAGCTCTAGAGAGACTACATTCTCTGTGGCCAGGCTCTAGGTACACCTGTGGAAAGACATGCCAAATCATTGCACACGTAAAGGGGATCAGTCAACTTGGACAAGACCCTATGCGAGCACAAACTTACAACTCACGTTCTAAGTTTGTGCACGCATAGGCGGAGATGGGTTTGTGAAGGCTTCGATTTATTTTCAAGGGAACAGCATAAGAAATGCCGTTGACAGATGCTGAACAGAGACAAAGAGGAGAGGAGAGCAGCCAAATCATGAGCTGGAAGTACTGCTACCACCCATCTCTCTTCTGGGAGTATAAGAGGTACGGGATTGTTCAGAAAAAGGATAAGGCTGTCATGCTGCATAGGTACAACTGATAAAATGTTGATGAGGCTTTGAAGCATCCAACATGCCTGGAAAGACGCTTTTCTAGTGGCATATCAAACGCCACGAATAAACTTTTTATGTTGAATCGTGCAGACACTGAATCGAGTTTTCCTCCAGAATATGAAGGAGATGGTTTAAAAAGCTTCTTTCCCCCCCTTTTTCTAAAAAGAAAATTCATTCATTAGTTGGTTTTGTCCATTTCTTTTTAACATACCAACTACAAAGCAGACTAAAAAGAAAAAAAATAGGTAACTTTTCTTTTTTCTCTGGGCCTTTGTGTCTTCAGGAACGCCTCATAACTCTTCTTTTTAAAGGTTAGTCAGTGACAATAGCTCATAGGTGTGCATGAAATGTCAGTGGTTTCTAATGAAATAAGTAGAAATTCAAATCAAAGGCATTAAGCCTAACAGTTCTTTGATGCCTAAATCTGCACGCCCTGCTGCCGTTCGCAGTCACAATTCAGTGTTCGTGCCTATTTCACAGGCAGGCGTGAGTGATCCTGTCCCTGGGCCATTTGACAAATATGGACTGCACTAAAAAGCCATGCATGTACATTTTGAGCACTATACTTGAAAGTGGGAAGACATTTACAGGGGGATATTAGTGGCAAGGAAGGTTGTAATTTGTCAAAAGTGGCATTTCAAATGAATTCGACAGTGGAAGATAATGCAGTCTCGAGAGTCAGCTGCCCATCTTCCCTTTCTTCTCTGTTAGGATCCCATCTTGTGAAGGCAGATACTTCCTTAGCATCCCAGCATGAGCCTCCTGCCTGGAGACAGCAGGCTAACAAACTGAATAGAGTAAACACACACTTCAAAACGAATACTCGATGCTGTGAGGATTTTGCCATGGTACCCTGCTTTGAGTTAGAGCCATTGAAATATGCTTAAAGAGGCCAACTGTGGAGGCTCTTGAATGTATTTATTTATTTTTTCTGTTTCATGAGTAAACATTTAGGGGTCTGGTAAGAAACTTGCTAGCTGATACTTGAAATTTCAACATATGCGCCAACAATAACAAATGTAATTCACAACCCTTGAAAATGTACAGTACTGTCCAGAACCCAATCAATTCTGCTAGCCGGTGCTGACAACACCTTGTCCTCTCTGCCGATGGGGGTTGGTTTGTTATATACTGCTTTCTTGAATAGATGGTTTTCTATTGCTAGTAATGAGCACCACTGAGATGAGGTAAAGTCACTTAAGGAGCTGTCTGGGCAACACATGCAGCCTTCCCAAGATGTACGACCGCAAGCTGCCTTCCCCCAGCCCAACACCCACCCACCCACTCCTCCAGCCCCAGTTCTTGTGGTTAAGGGCCTTTTTCCTGCCAGAGGAGGTCGGCTGTTGTTGCTGGAATTGCCACAGCCACTTAAAGGGGCTCTCTCGATCAACAGGGGCTACGAGTCCTAAAACAGGGCTCAGGGATGCACTCCAGAATAAAAAAATAACAAAAACAAGAAGCAACACCCAATCTTGCGTGCACCATGCTGTCGCAGTTTTGCAATATGCATTCAATTTAGACTGACAAATAGGGCAAAGATTTCCGTAAGTGTTTCATTTTGATAGTAGGTGGCCAGTTTTACGAGCATATTTGCTGCGCTTATCACCCAGTTGGCATGCTAAGCAGGAACTTATGGTGCAGTGTAATGTTTTATCACATACCTTTACCAGAGAGAGGACCAGGGGGCCGGGCACCAATGTAACAGGTCTATGGTAACTGAGCGCAGCACAGACTGACAATGAAATGGAGAGTGCCATATTGCAATAATAGGAAAAAAAAAGGGGAGAGGGAGATGTAAAATAAAAGAGGGAGGGAGGAAAAATACAAAGCTTTCCAATAGGGAAGCAAAACACTGCAATCTGTTCTGGCACAACAGACTGAAACGATTACAGTGAGGGGAATATTCAGTTTGGAGATTTTTTTTTCACCTCATCTGTCATGAGGAGCATGAATGCTCTGACCAGAGTGAGGAAGAGATGGGATGCAGCAGTCACTGCCAAACCACGCCTTGAAGTTTGTAGCATCTTGAATCATTTTTGGTCGCATGAATTGCATCTGTGAGGGAGGCAAAGGTGGAAACTGAAATTGTTGCTTGGTATTGAGTTTTTCTGACGACATCCTGTGGAGTAAGAATGGAATTCTAATCACGTGATTGTGGACCATCGCCCTGAAATCTGAGCAACGTTATACACTAAGGAAGGCCACGAGATGTGCTCAGTGCACGATATCCTGAATTAAGCAAATGGGGTAATTGTAGGTTTCAGCTGTTTCTGGTTCCTGCTGAGAATCAAAGCGCAATCCGACTTCAAGCAACGAATCAACAAAGGTAAAGGCACTTTTAGGGCTTACCTCATAGTTGTTACCAACAACATTACAGGTTTATGAAAAAGAGAGAAAAAAAGAAATCAAACGGCCACCAACTGTGCTGCAGTTTGTTGGAATGAGAGTAATCCCCTGCTGTTGCTGAATTTGGTGTATTAGAAGCTCTTCAGTGTTTCATTTCTAAAATTGTACATGACAATTAGATGCCACATTTGTTATGTGAGTTTTTTATGTGCTTTTAAGTGTGTTTGTCATTGTACCCATCCTTTGTTTATTCATTGGTTATTATTGTGACACAAATTCCTATTAATAGACATCTGCATATGAATAATGCAGAATCGCAAGCAAGGCTAATTATGTTTGGTACTGGAATATTTCTAATTTCTGTAGGTTTAGTGAACACTCTGAGCCGGTTTTAGTAAAAACCCTTCTGGTCAAAAGTCCAATTAAGGTGCAGAATAACCTCAGATTTTCTCTGACAGCTATTTAGTGTATTTTTAGTTTGTGGTCTGAGAAGTGCAGCCAATGTTGAAGTGCTCCTGAGAGCTTTAAAAGCTTTCAACTTCTTTTGGTTTGTGATGATTATTCACCGCTCATCTAAGAGGCTTCTTCACTTCTAATAAACAAGCTGTTGAGGGTTCCAGTGGGAGTTGTCCCCTTTGGAGGTTGTCCTGCAGATTGTTGACCCACTAACTGAGTCATCACATGAACCCAGGTGGGAAAAAAGGGCGGGCCATTACCATCAGTGGGAGTCAGTTTGAAAGCACTGTGAGACCTTTGCCCCACCCAACCATCATGTGAGCTATTAAGGTCACCTGAGGTAAGGTGTGAGCGGGGGTTGAAATGCCTGGAAAGGGATCTCAAGACTACATTGTAGGTGGCTGATAGCTGATGTCATAAACCACCCCCTTCTGTTCAACGATGGTCACAGAGGACACGGATGGCCTCATTTACTCCTCTCTCAAATCATTTGTCTTCTCAGTTCAATATGTGAACACATGCAACCTTGGAAGATGATGTCCTTTAAATTCTTGGACAGTTGAGTCTTGTCCTGTTGAGGTAGTTCTCCTATGTTGTACCATGCACTTGTGGAGTGGCTCTCAGATGTAGCGGTCCAAGCACTCCTCACTGTACAGCACAACTTACACTGTGTTGCTTACCTTGTTTTGGGGAGTTTTGTCCACTTGGTTTGGTTTCAGGAGGTAGAGCAGGTCACCTACTGATCGGAAGGTTGGTGGGTTGATCTCCTCCTGTCTGCATGTCAAGTATCCTTGAGCAAGATTCTAACCCAAGGTTGCTCTCCGATGAATCCATCGGAGTGTGAATGTGTGTGAATGCCGTTAGAAAAGCACTCAGTTTAGAGATAGTGCTTATCCCAATCACAGGGTGTGATTGGGTGAAGGTGGCATGTTGTTGAGAGTAGAAAAGTGCCGTATAAGAATCAGTCCATTTACCATTTACAGTGACCTGGATGTCTGAGAACTTACACAGATGCAATGCAGAAGTGACTTAAGCCTGCTTAATTTTGCCATCAGGAGACACTTTCCTGCTGACTTTGTAGCCTCAGTAACTCATTCTGGGTCATATTGAATAAAAATTGGGTTTATTCTGTAACTCCTGGTCATACTGTTGTTCAGAAAGAAGCATTATATAAAGTACTCCACCCCTTTTTCATTACAAAATATCAAGACAAAAATACCCATGTTGAGGTTTTATAACCGAACCCCACAAAACAATCTTTGAATTCACGGTAGTTACATCCATCTTTTGTATTGTCTGTGCCCTTGCCCCTCAGAGTCTAAGTCAGCAGACAAGCTGATGGATTCACAGATTGTTAGAATGCTAGACCCATAAGAAAAAGTCCAGTTATAAATTGTTCAGTTCAGTTCAGTTCATTTTTATTTCAAACATATACATTCACCAACATTTCATAAAATCTTTCCATGCACTTTCATGCAGTTCAAAAGGAGTTGTGTCATTTCCATCCTAGGTTTATATTCAGGATCTAACTTCTCTTCTGTGATAATCACAGAAAGGTCCAAAATGATAATGGCGTGCTATATTTTAAGCCCGGGTAATTATACTGGTGCTGAGTTTAGTAATTGAGAGTAAGCAACAAGTACAAATTCTTAACTAGATGCAGAAAGGCATTGTGGAAGCTGTGGATAGCAGAAGTAGAGGAGGCTGTGTGAGGTTTGGGGGTTAGACCAACAAAAGAAACTCCTAAAATACAATGGACAGGAAAACACAGCGATCATGTGACATGCCTGGGATTCACCCGTCTCTTATGACATGCTTCCCTGCTTTTTCCCCTCCCCCTGAAATGCATAAAAGTGAAAATATTTTCAACAGTTCCAGAGCTTATCAATGTGACACTTGGGCCAGACAGCCCCAGGCGCAACCAGCCATTTAATTCTGTCATGGTATTTTTGAAGTAGATACATCTGTGGCGAGGAATCTCTGTGTGATCCCTACCTAAGGGTGTTCAAGGGCATATTTTTCCTCAAAGTTAAGATTATCCTGTCATTCAGTCATGTATTCTTTAAGAGTAATGTTACATTTTAAACTTAGGAAGTCCCCTGTTTTGTATCCTTATTGAGAAAGTCAGAAATTTGCATCTACTTTCACATGGCTGAAATGACTCTTGGCAGTGTATTCATGGCACATTTAGGGTATATAGAGGCTTCTGGCAATATTTAAAAAATTAAATTATGGCAGAAGTGACTGCAAAACTGTCTGCCTATCTCACAGAAGCATGCCGCTGCAGCTAAGCATCTGTATGATTACAGCACCTCAATGTGAACCGAGCATGCCACAGCAACATGTCAGGCAGAAAAATGACGCATTAATTCCCCATGGCCCATTACAATGCATTACACTAGCGTGCCTGTCTCCTCTCCAATGGTTATTTATTCCTGCCCTGTAATTAGACCTGCCTGCAAAAAAACAGTCGATTTGTTTACCCCGATGTTTCTTTCTCATTATGTCTGAAATACATCCCCCAGAGAATTACTCTGCATGTAGCCCACGGAGCACAGGGGTAGCCGGGGTTGTTTTCAGCACTGATGGATAGTTCTTGCTTTGTTCTCTTAAGGAAATAATGTTCTTTTGTTCATCAGTCATGCAACTAAGGCTTGGTTATTTTCATGTACTCTAGCTGCTTTACCTGTAACCTGAACAGTAGAAAAAGGTTCAATTTACATAATGGAGGTAAATTACTTTTAGACTTTGTGTAGTCTGATTTTGTCGTAGTATTACCGTGGTACCCCGACCTGTTCTCTACAGGCCATAATTTTTATCCAGGGATCATATTTGTAAGCAACGTGGGAATTAGGGTCCTGCATGGGGCTTTATGGGGCAAACGATTCCTCCACAAGGAAGTTTTGGCACTTAACAGGCATTGTGGTAATGCTTCCCAGCAGATATTTGGGCAGGTTTTTTTGGAAGCTCTTATCTAACTAAACAGGAAAAGACTTAACCTTAATATGTATAGTCACCTGGACAAATTGCATGCATAGGATCACAGGTGTTGCTAGCTACCAGGATAGGTAGGCAACTGCTTGAGCCCAGTTGGGAGGTCTCTGGAGTGGTGACAAACTTAAAACAATAGCAGTTCTCATGTGCAAAGTTTGCAGTGACAATAGGAGAGATCTGGCCTCCCAAAGTCTGCCCTGCCCTGCCCACTTCAGCTTAACTCCTGCTGCAAGTTGTGTGCATGATTCTGTGTGAACAAACCCGAAAGCCACTCTACAAATATGATGAGGACTTTTTTATTCTGAAAGAAAGAGGAGAATAACTCATCACTGGTGGTGAATGGAGCAGATAATAACGATTAAATATAATGGTAAATAACGCAGTGCTTCTAGTTTAGCCTTACTTTGATGTTTAAAATTAATTAATTTAGCTAGCAGAGCAGGCGAATGTGTCCAGTAATGCTGGCCATGCAGCGACAGAATCAAGCACACATGGTTGGGAGTCCGACTTGGAGGGGTCCCCTGTGAATTTTTGCCAGGGGGCCTCAAGAGACTCTAAAACCGCCTCTGCATGGAACAAATGCCTAAATAGATTTGCAGACTTTGCCCAGATTCAAGTTTAAAAAGCCTTTTCTCCCTCAAGTAATGCTTGCAAAATCAAGCCCCAACATAATCAGTGTCTCATCCGACCAGAGCTCTGAATATATGCTGTCATGTTTCACATTATGAATACTTTAAGGAACAAAAACATAAAGCCTTAACAAATCTTTAATACATCTTTACTATGATAACAAGTTGCTATGCCTGCCACCACACAAAATGAAACCTCTGCTGTGTGCATTCATCAGTGCAACAACATAACTGGTTCATATGTTTAATGTCTTTTCTGGCTCTTTGAGGGCAGGGCAAGCACGTCTTTGTGTTACGTATAGCCTGGTGTCTTTGGTTACATACAGGTTGAAGTTAATGACAATAAAAGGATCAAATCATACGTAGAATGATGATCAATAAAAAGCACATGGCTTTCTCCTGCAATGACCACATTAAGATGCGAGTAAAATGTGAAAATCTGTTATTATTTTCACACAAACACACAAAAATCCCCAAATATAATTAGACGATTTGTCAATCCACTGGCCAAAAAAGTGAAAACAAAAAGAACATCCCCATTGCATTTTTCTCAGCTAAACACTCTATTTTCCTATTGTGTTATCTTCAGTACCAATAAAGAAGAAAGTGGTAGGCAGATCACCAAGTGTCTAACATAGACAGGCCTTGCATGAAATCACACATCTCCAAGTGGTGTTACTCGCAGCTTGTCTCAGCAGGCTCCTTGTTAACAGGATAGCGCCTCCAAATCTGCTCCTGTAACACCTCCCAGCTCAGGTCAATACAGCAGTGATCGTTGCTGACGCCCAATCAGATCATAACACAAAAGCGTTTCCTCCAATCAACCAGTGATGAACAGCGGGACGCATGTACGGGCACTGAACGGGCATAAAAACAATAGCCTTAAATAACACCCAGAAGGGCTAAGAGGGAGGTGGTGGTGTGGCGCGAAGGCAAGCATCATTATCACATGGGCTGCAGATGAATAGATCTGGTGTGATACTATGAACGCACCCCAATCCATGTGTGACTGTGCAATTACAGCACATTTACTGCACCAGCTGCTGCATAAATCGAGGAGCTTGTGCACCGCGGTGTGACAAACGCTCCCAGGAGATGGAGCGGTTGCTGGCTTTGAAGGTGAAATATGACAGGAATATATTCACACTTGAAGCTGTGTTAAGAGAATATTAAGTCACTATGTATGTTTGGATGTCACAGGAATACTACATGAAGCAGTATCAGCCTTCTAAATACAGATGGATAATGTGTACTAAGTGACTCCAGGGTAGGATCTAGTGAGGGCATGCATTATCAGATATGGAAAAAAAGTTGGATTTTACACGGGGAAATGAAAACTAAAGAAAAAGAACAGCTGGTTGTTTTGTGTGTGTGTGTGTGTTTTACTGTGATTTTATAACACGCAGTCAAACCAAAGCCATTCAGCAACAATAAGCTCTCAAAACAGAGGGAGTGGCAGTAAAATGGAAACATGGGGGAGGAATGTAAGACATTACAACCTTACATGAACTTCGGTCCAGTTTGCAGGTACGTCTGTATCATGCAACCCTGCCCTTTGTAATATATTACACAGAGCTAGCTGTGCAACAGCACTATTATGCACGCTGAGTCTTAATGAGCTTCTCCCAGGCGTTTCGTGCTCGTTCAACAGATGCAACCGAGAAGGTCCAACATATCCTTCAACAGGCTAACTGACGAGTCTTAAATTTCTTGAAGTGTAGATGGCGGGGTGAATGGTTGTTGTTTAAGTGTGTCATCCCTGTTGTAACCTGCTCCTTACAGGATATGTTGGCGTAGGCTCTTTCCTCCAAATCAGGGATAATGTGATAATAGTAACAATAATTTGGTCCAGTTTGTTTCCAAATCCATCTCAGCAGGAAATGCATCTAGTAGTAATTCCTGGGTTTTCAATAAAATCATACAGCAGGTGCTTTTGCCCCGTTATCATAGAAGTGAAGATGTTTAAAGTTCCATTTTCTTCTTATTAGTTATAGTATAATAATTAATTTTTGCCAGTACATGAAGACTAAATCGTATTTCTTTATGTTACTGCTGCTTGTACTCAAATAAGAGCAAAAACCCAATATTCTCCCACCAATGAGCTACTCTATGTTCTTCCTCCAAAAGTAATTATGTGTCTGTGATGACAGGAAATAAACCCAGACTGTTCTCTGCACTCTGAGCGCCTTATAGAAACCCCCTCTTGACATTGTCACCACACTGGGGAGTTTGTTCAGTAGCCTCTCTTTCACTGCTGACATTTCATTTGACACTTGCGGCGTCTCTGCCAATTAAGTCATTCATAACCCCAAGACAGTGAACTCGGCTTATCAAAGCTCAGATGCTGCAGTCAGTCGCTGGAAAAATGCGTTTCTCCGACATATTGAGGTCTTTTAGGAACACTGATATTCCTTCTGTTCTGCATTAGTGCGATCAAAACAAAAGATCCTTTTTCTGACTGCAAAATTCATTCCACAAGCTAAAGCAGAGCTGCTATCAAGACCATATGTATTTTTAAAATTAGTTTTGCTAATTCATACTCTGGAAACGTTCAATTATTAAAGTGACTCTCATTGAGAGTCATAAACATAAGTTGCCAATAGAGAGAAAATCCTTGTTCAGACATTACTGTGAAGCACAAAGAGAATATTTCAGCGTGCCGGTCTGATCTTGTAAAATGTCGTGGACTTCTGTTCCAAAATGTATGACGGTGCTGAATCTGAACTGAAAACCACTGATGTGCTGTATCATTAAAATGTGGCTGGACAGCACAGTTTTTGCTCATTTCATAGTTTTAGAATCACCCAAACTAGCTACGTGACTAGATTTGTAATCTTGAGGTAATATAAGTCCTCTTTGAAAATCACTCTGTGGTGAGAAACACTATGTTTCACTCACTGTGATTTTAAGAAAGCCCATAATTTAATAAAGCCATAAAATACTAAACAGATTGTCACTGGCAAATTGTTACTTGTAAATTTCTTGGAGCCCAGTGTCTGGTATTATCGTAGCATGCAGGTATTAAGAAGTAATCCTTATTGGCATAATTTTATTTCTGTAATTATCCCTATAAATATTTAAGTGATCTCAGCACTGTGGTCAAATCTCAGTGTGCAAAGTAGCTAAGCAGGGGTGGCAAATGAGTGTCTGAAGTCAATGGAGATCATCCGTTGGTCAAGAATCATTCATTTTTACAGTCAGCTTCTGTTGGTAAGGATGTGCTCTTACTTTAGGGTTCACAGCTTACTCACAAATCAGTGTAAAAATCAGTTTCAGACATGATTACATATACATCAGTCATTTGCAAAATGCTAAGAAGTGTTTGAGGAATCCTTTCCACCAACTCAAACAAGAAGCTTGAGTTGTAATCGTTTTTAGTCTTTCTAATACGGCTACAGTGGGCAACAGGTTGCCTTTACACCTGGCTGCAGATCACAAGCCTGGCTCTTATGCATATGGATCTTTTTCAAAGCAGACATTTTGACATATTACAGCAGGAACAGCTCAGGTGTAATTGCTAATCTGAGTTATGGCTTTATTCCATTTAGGTGAGCCAGGTTCGGTTTTGGTATTGTGCACACTGGTCTGTTTTGAGTTTGTTGGGGAAATGACAACAATGTGTTCTATGTGCGTTTGCAGTTTACTTCAAAATCCATTTTTTCCTCATTAAGATGCAAATTCCATCAACGCTCCGTGTGATAAGGGTCCTGTGTGTTCTCTAAAAATAATCAGGAGCACTTTGTGGGAAAAAAAACACTTCTGATGTAATTTAATCACAGTAGCAAGCACTCTAACAAAGGTGAGTCATATTGAGTTTGATACCAACTAAGAGCATTTGTGAGCTATAAAAGACGTGTAGCAGCCATTTTTGGGACCATGAGCTTTCCAGGCAACATGAGAATGCAAACGGAGCTCAAAAGTGGTAGAATAATCCGTGCCAAAATTTCTGGTGAGCTGCTTAAAAACTGCAAGATAGTCAATATTTGAAAGGAATCTAGAAAATCAGGGCTATTCAAGAAAAATCACAAGTGATGGTAATTGAAGGACATATGTACATTTCTACAAAATTTAAAGAAACATTAGGAGTTAAAAGATTTAATAGCATTACCATCTATTGTGCTTTTTTTTTTAAGTATAAACAGTACATCACACGCATTAATAACATATACGACCTGCTGTAATGCATCCTACTGCTGTTAAACACAAATGTGAGAACAGATGCATCATAACCTGATTTATATTTTTGAGTTGTAACAAATTGCAAAAGCGCAGTTTCAAAGTTACTTCTGAACTTTTGGCCCTGCACATTCCTGCACAATCACTGAGATCTGCTGAGCAGATGCTCCTGATTGTCCCGAGGTCCAGATTAAAGCACGGAAGAGATCAACCATGTGCAGTAGCTTCTAAACAATGGAACAGCCTGCTGCGTCCCATCGGGACATGAAAAAATCCTGAGGTTCTGGTGTCAAGGTGATTGTTTTGATATACTTTTGATATGTGCTGCACAGCAATGAATACCCATTGTTTTTGAAGAGCTTACAGATAAAATGATTAAATGATTACATAAAAAATTAATTTGGGTAGAAAATGTCATCCTATCTAGAGGTTAGAGTGGGGCAGAATTATCCAGAACTGTGTTTTGGCACCCTCGGTTAATGAGTAATTAAATCTGATAGGCAGGTTAATGCGTGTTGCTACTGAATGAGTTCATTTGTTTATCTTCCACAGCCTGAAGTTGCTTCCTGTGACAGCATGGAGATACTTGCTCGGTAATAAGGAAATAACAAAGATGTTCTATGCACCATTTTTTCTTCTCATCCTTGTGATGCATTCAGGGTGCAGATGTAGATACAAATAAAATTAGTTGCAGTACTTCACCAGTACTTCTACCTAGCACCACAGAAGGTAGGTAACATGTTTTTAAGTGACAGGTCATTTCAAATCCAACTTATTGTGCAGCTCAAAATATCAGCAAACACACAAACGGGCAGTTTCTGTGCAGATTGTCAGAAAATATGTCTGTGAGCTAAAGATGCAGCTGCTCTATTTCCCAGGGAGAGAGTTTAAAAAAAATGCAACACTATCAGAGATGGAAGAAAAAAAGGGAAGGAGAGGAAGATGAGAGATTACTTTCAAAGCCAAGCTCTGCTCGGCATGTGAAATTTGATAAGTTTGCAGAGCAGGCCATTCATGGTCATTGTTAGGTTACATCAAGTGTAGCAGACAGATAGAAAGCACTTCGGTGAAGAAAAAATGGTTGTGTGAATGAGGCATGTTGTGTAAAGCGCTTTGAGTGCTCGAGTAGAAAAGCGCTGTATAAGAACCACTTCAGTATATATTTAAGATCATGATTTTGATTCACAAAATGCAGTGAATATTGGACGATAGGCACAGGTCAGCTGATCATAGTCTGCACACAAAGAAAATCTAATGGAGCATGGTACTCATTTCTAAGTCATTCTTTTCCCCATGCTGCACCGCTGCATACAATCTTAGTGTTCCCCTACCTACCAAATTGCACTTTAATCCCTCATTGTACCCATGTGTTTTCTGTGATGCCACAATTGCAGTATGAATAAAGACTTACCTGTCACATTGTGGTGAATGAATGGAGGAAATCTGGGTGACATATGGAGGCCCTTGGAGGCGCACTTTAGGCTCCTTTTTGAACAGGTGGGAAAACCGGCCAGCGGGCATCCTAAGATTCAAAGAATGGACAACCACAGTGATCGGAGGAGCCCCAGTTGGCACGATCGCTTCCCTCAGTCCCACAACCAGAGGATGTGCCAGGGAGCTGGTGTGTCGCCTGCCAAGGCACAGAGCCATACCTCTGACAGCTCTGCCAGGTGGGATCGGGAGGGGAGGCAGCGGCGTGTGTGTCTGCTCTATTACAGGCCACAATTTTTACAGACACAATCACACAAAAGATGCATAGGCAACTCAAACACAAACCAGCAATGATCACTGTGTGTGAAAACACACACACACAGACAGATAAAGGGAAATAGACTCTAGTCTAGCAAAAATACACTAAAAATATTTTTTTTCCTCTGGTCAGCTTCAACTTAAATGACCATCAGTCACCATAATTAATGGTCTCCTATCTTAGAGATGTAGCATCACGAAGCACTTTGCAGCTAAAAATATGAAACGACACAGACAAGCGTTTTGCCGTGACCGCCATTCATCAATCAGCCATCATTACTGTAGACTCAGCACTCATCAGCATGCCTCGGCAAGATGATTCATTATGAGTATTGAGAGGAAAAAGAAAGGTCATGACCGGAGAAGAATTAAGTGCAGAATCATGGCCGCTGTTCTGACATCTCAGCACCCATCAATCATGCGCCTGAGCCATTTAGCGATCACAAATCTGTCGCCTGTGTCGACCTCAATCATTCTTTTAAATATGTCTGCAAATCGGTTTATTCAAGATGGAATCATCTCTACTGATGGAGATTTTGTGCCAATTAAAGGTATTGGTGCAGGATAGCAGTATAGCGCCCCCTATTGATATGGGCCTTGATATCTTTGCACCAATTATATTTTTACCTTCGCCAAGGAGCGTTTGCACATATGTATGCGTCTCATTCTGTCTGCAAATACAATAGTTATAAAAGTTCTGAATGAATTCTGATAAAAAGGAGTGCAGAATTATGTTAATCATGTTAACAATCCATTAAAATTTGGCTTTCATTCAACAAGGTCTTCAAGGTCAACTCAATGATTTATTGGTCAAAAATGGACAAAAAGCCTTATAACTTGGGAACTATGATTCCTACAAGAGTGTGTGTATTGTCAACATATAGAAAGCACCATTTAAAGATTTAAAATATCAGTTCACAATTGACCTCTGACCTCTCTTTCAAGGGCAATAGGTTAATTTGATTTTTAAAAAGTGATAAAAATGCTATACAGAGCTATTCAAAACTGTGTTTCTTACTGCCGTTGTTTGTATTGACAACATTTAGTAAGTAATACTGATAATGGGGATCCTAAATATCACATTACAGTTTGCATCTACATATCCAGCACATGTGACCTCTGACCTCTCTTTTACATTTCACATCTGTCTTTCTTTCAAGCTGATCCTTATGTTGTGTTATATCGTTAAAGAAGGTATTGTCAAGAAAAAGAGAATGAGCTGCTTAGTTACTTGGAAATATGCTGTAATATAATATTATATAATAAGCTCAAGGTATTCCTGTCCAAATTATTCATTACCTAGATAATGTTTGTGTAACCAAGTAAACATTCATCATACTACTAACAAGTACAAAGAAAACCACATCACTATATACAAAACTCAATATTATTACTTTACAGAGAGTGAGCTGCCTTGGTGGAGGTTTGGTGGAGCGTCTTGGTTGTTATTTATTTGACTGAGAATATTCGCTCCACTTTGCTCAGATGACTACGCCATATGATGTGTTTTTGTAGATAATGGTGGAAGTAATAAAAGTAATAATAATGACTTTACTTTAAGTGCTTTATAAGGAATTAAAATAAATAAATAAATGGATTTAAGAGAAAACTCAAGCAAACTAATTTTACATCATAAGTCAGACCAGTTTAACCACACATGGAATCCGGACCCCCAGGCCATGTGTTTGACACCCCTTATCTAAACTCTCTTGCTCTGGTGTTGAGATTACCAGATACATATGGTCTGCTTCCATCCGCCATCTGCTTCTAAATAATGTTAGAAAATGTTTGAATGTATGCATGAAATGCGTTCATCAGCTAACTCCCATAAGTGCAGTGAACAGAAACAGGAACCCCTAAATCAACATTTGGTGTAAGCAGCCCTTGGCTTTAAAACAACACCAATTCTCCTTTGTACACTTGCACACGGTTGCTGGATTGTCGCTTCATGTAATTCCAGGCTGACTCACTTATGTTGAGATCAAGGCTCTGTGGGGACCGTACCATCTGTGGGAGGACTCATTAATCATGTTCAGAAGATAGTTCTTAACAACTCTGCTGTATGTTTAGGGTCGTTGTTGCGGTGAACTTGGGAAGGCAATGCCTTGTGGGACGAACTGCGATGACAATCTAAACATTTAGAAATCCTTGAAACTTTTGCACATTTGAGGCATTTAACCTTGAGAAGCATCGTTTGTGAATCAGCCACAGCAACGCCGGGCCAACAGTTACCTCCAAAATAGGACAGCATTGGTTGCATTCACTTTTCTTACAATAAACTGTGACTCTAATAATTTGCTTTGCTGTACAAGCCTTTGCTGTCGCTCTGTTTCTCTCTCTTTCTTGCTTCTCTTTTCTCTCTTTCTTTCTCTCTCTTTTTATATATATATTTTTTTTCTTAAAAAGCCTTTGAAAGTGTGTATGCTTTCTCATTAGCATGAAATATGCAGTGCGATGATGATATGGGTGGAAGGAGGCTGACATGCATTACATTCACGTATTTCAAAGGCAGTTGTTGTGGATCAAAAGGGTTACGTATAAAAATAGAAGCGCTGTGATACCTCTTTAATCTATGTACCAACAATATACTGGACACCAGCATTTATCCCGCTGCAGCAAGACATGCACATCAAGCCTAAACCCAACAGCATGAATCCAGAGAGGCATCACTGGCGTCTTCCAAACAGCACAGAGATGCTGAGAGGAGGGAGAGAGATAAAATGAGTGAGAGAGTCAGTGGAGCCGTTCATCTTACAGACAGAAGTGGAAGAGGAAATGTGTTCCTCTCCACTAAAGACATCCCATGATGATGAATGAGACTCTGTGAGACCAGTTAAATATCTTGTCATTGTACGTACGGAGGGTGGCACTGGGGCTATCTGGCTGTACGGCAATATGCGCTATTATCATATGATAGTAGTCAGGAGATGAGTTAATGATTATGGGCTTGGGCTTGAATGATACAGTGTTATAAAATGAAGTCTTATCAGCCCCGATCTGGGCTTCACCTGTTAAAAATATGCAGATTTTAAGACTATAAAGACATTTGCTCTTTAAAATAACATTTTAACTTTTGTCCCTTTGATTCAGCCAGCATTCCTCACTCTTACAGCTGCTTACAGTTGCATCATGTTCAGACATTGCCTTGCTCTGTCGCAGTGTCATACTATTATCCACCACTGTAATGCTAATTGTCATTACCATAGCCTACAGCTAATCAAAGTGCAAGGACACATCTTCATTATGCTACTACAGGCAAACCATTATAGCATGTAATCTCTCGTGCACCACTATCTCCTTTTTGCACCACAAAAATCAAAGCTTTAAGAAAAGTCCTATAGTTTTCCAGCCACAATCAACCTGAATATAAAAAATATGTGCACTTATAATTACAACTATTCCCACATGAAACAAACGTAGTTCTGAATGAAGTTGCCCAGAGGTCCATCACACTGCTCTTTCTGGTCCCGTGTTTCTTCCACTTTCATCTTGTTTCTCTTGTCTCCAGGCTACTACTCTCATAAGGTTCTCTTTTCAAAATCTTCCCTCAGAGGTCCACTGTGATTCTACTTAAAGTCAGGAATGTCTTTGATTTTTGTCTCTCTCTCTGTCTCTTTGCTATCCCATCTACTCCTTAAGGTCTCACTCCTTCCTTTCTCTTACCTCCTTTTTTTGCTACACTTTTATCATTATCAGCATCATTGTGATCATCTGATTCCCCAGAATCACTGCACCTGCTACATCCTGGAGGCTCTCTTCTGTCTTTCATGGGTCAACAGCTCAGCTTGTTATTTTAACTCACTTTGGAGTTAAAGCACCGGACATTGACCAATCCCTGTCAGAAGACATAACATATCAGTTTTTCTGATTCAACTAATATAAAACACTGACAAAATACAAATATAACACACAAAAAATGTTAAAAAACCTCAAAGGAAAAACAAAAAAACCCTGAAACACCACAAATTATATGAAGAACAAACTATAAATACATGAGTGAATTTTTAATTTCCTACGTCATCTGAACACTGCAAAGTCATCCAAGTAAATGTCCTGGTAAATCACACTAAAAGCAGTACCGACACCAGCAGACATGATTTCTTTTTTTTAAAGTGCTCCCAATTTTCTACATCAACAGAGGGACGTATGATCTGAAAACACCCAATTATTATTGATTTATTATAAAAGGTGGACCCACATTCATTGGAAGTTAAGATGCTGATTGTAAAACACTGTGTAACGAATTCTGATGCAACTTTTGCTCAGTCACATCTGCTCTAGCTATTAAAAATACATTTAAAAAAAGGATTTGGCAAATAGTCAATAAAAAGCCTATCTCTGCATTGTTTTTGACTGAGCCTTGGTCTCCATCACAAAACCTGTAGAAATATCGGAGTCTAACTATGAACAACCCATTTATTATTCCACAGTTATTTATCCCTTTGCTAATTGAATCTATAAGTGGATACCAATATTTAAAATTAAAACTAACTGTGACTTATAAACAGTGATGGGTGTAACACATTGCTGTAAACAGTTCACTTAATTCAGGTAATGACATTACAGTTACAATTACATGTTACTTTTCTGCAAAGGTTCTTCAGTTATCTGTATGATGGGTGGATGAGAAAAATATCAGACATAGCCGTTTTTCATGTGTGCTTGCAGTGCAATCAGCTGAATTGTGTGGAGAATGTTACAGTTGTTTACAGCTATGGAAACTGTGTGGGGGAAACTTTTCTCAAGCTCTTTGCATTTCTCAGTTCAAACTGCTCAACAAATAACAGCAAACACACAAAGTGTTTGTCTGTAGTTTGTCACACAGTGTGTCTGCTAGCTAAAGGTACAGCTGGAGTGCATAATACTATACTATAATAAGACTATAATTCTGCATGTCCTTTACCTTACAGTATAAGGCATCTTGAAATGACTGTAGTCATATGATGCTACATAGATAAAACTAAATTGAATCAAGTTAAAACGTATTTCCCAGGGAGTGATGAGAATGTGAGAGATCTTTCACTCAAATGTAAGAAAGAGGGCATTAGATTATTTTTAAAGGTGAAGCCTGCTTAGTGATGTTTCAAAAAGTGGAAATTTCAAGCTCACATGTAATGTGCTCATTTATTTTAGAGTTCTTGTTTCTGTTTTTACAGATAATGGATCTGCACAGGATGTGTTGCATTTTGCAATTTTTCATATTGTGAAACATCCTGCAAAATAAATTGAAGTATATTAGCTTTGTTATGCAAAGGTTGGAAGAACATACTAGACAGTTTAGTGTAGGTTGCACTGTTTAGTTTGCACAATGTTGGACGGGTGTGGAGCAGCTGTGGTGTTCATGGTCAGTGTTAGGTTGAGTCAAGAGCACCAGTCTATATTACATAAGGTAATGATGCTAATTAACTGACTTGAATTCTACCTTCATACTGTGTCAGTGTGGGAAACCATGATAGCTTGTGTATCATCTACTTGTATTTTTTTATTTACTTGTATCAATTCACAAAAAGCAGCACATTTCAGCCAAGCACAGCCTGTAAACAGCATCTACTGAATTCACAATGGAAATGATTTCTAATTAATTTTTTCCACATACTACAGCAGAGTTGCCACATGTGCCAAATCTGACTTTAAACCCATGACTATACTCATTTTTCTGTTCAGGTGTGGAGGCGGTCACTCATCTACAATGAAGTCAACGGAAACCTTTTTCTTTTCTGAATTCCCTTTGTTTTACTCTGCTTGTGTTCCAGATAACATCATTTAAATCTGAGTAAATTCATTAGAGTATAAGTAGAAATAAAATTAATCATAGCAAAAGAAACCCCAGAGGGAATATTCTGATCCCAGCCAAGCAGCCAGAGCCTCATCTTCACCAAATAACAAAAGCAATGATGATAAGCAGTCAGACTTGTAGCATCATTTATTTTACAAGTTTCTATAGCAGACTTGCTCTACTGATCACTGTGCCAGTGTTTGGAACTGTAACCTCCAGTTCGTATTGTTAACTGGTAATTATGTGACAAAGGCCGTGTTACCAGTTACACAAAAAGTATTATATGTGCTGGAAGAAATTACTTTCTCCAGGGAGTAATTAGGTAATGCAGTACATTACTAATTGTGATAGCAGCACTGATTATGAAATACCTGAGTTAGAAGTGAATTATGTTAAAAATCAAGTCATTCATTGCAATACTTGCTTTTTTGAGTGCAGTCTCACAAAATTAATGATGAACTTCTCACACTCTGAACACACACACAACAAAAGAATAAAAGGGGACAAAACTGTTTAGTGATACTGGATGCTAAATTGAGGGCTGGCAAAATGGAAACATTGGCAGGAGTTACTGGACAATTGTGGTCAAATGTTGCAATTGTCATTTTCAGTAAGTGCAGCTGCAGTTTCCCATGTTGGATTTAAAAGTCAGAGTGTTCACAGTTGATTGTGGAAATGCATAAACAGACAGGATTTGCAAGGCGTGACTATAAATAAAGCAGATGCAAAGATGCAAATTGCTGGAAAACTGCAGGTGACGACCAGGTTACTAGAAAAATCTGTGTCTGCTAAAGATTCATCTTTAAGGAAAATGCACGTCACACTGTTTCACAAAAGATAATTAACTAAGAGTCTTCCTTAGACTGAGGAGTCTCCAAACACCAATGGGAAATGGATGACAAGCATGTTGCCGCTGTGTAAGGGTGGCTGGAGTGGTTATACTGAACACGGCTTTTTGTGGAACTCTAGCTCTCCCCCTGGTTTTTGGGGTCAAATGTTTGTGGGTTGGAAAAATTGTCACATAACCCCCAAGCAACACAAGTTAAAAGAAACTTATGGTACATAATCCAAAGGCAACACATCCTCTTACATGGGAAGGGCAAACAAAGCATAAAACACTCTCACAATTACATTTTTCCAAATGAAAATAGCTTTCTTTGTTAAACTAGATAGATGAGCACATCATTTGTGAGCAGCAAACAGAAAAACCAGTGGGACTTCAAACAAAAAGCATATGGAAACATTCAGGGGATGTTTAGTGATACAACACATGACCAGTGACATGTCAGTGTGCTTTTAATCACTTGGTATGTATGGTCCTGATTACTTTGCAGATGAAACCACTTCTCATGTGGTCCAGAAGGCCATCTGGAGCATGATACAGCAGAGTTTTGATGAAATAAGCCAGAACACATTTCCCTGACCTTGTGCAGTGAACTCAAACAATATGGTGAATTTATGAGTATCAGCAACAGCTTTGTTTTTTCTTTCACTTGTTCTTAAAGGGAAACATATAGGATGTCATGTGAAATGACTTTGGCCGTTTTAAAATTGAAGCTGCAACCAGCCAAAAAGCTCAACCAAGCAAGAACTCGTCTCTCAGCGTCTCGTCAGCCATCTGGACGTAACTCAAGACGAGGCACAGAGCCAAATTTAAACAATCCCTCCTCTGGGCTGTTGGGCTGACTGATGAGGTGCTACGCAGCAGCCCTGACCCCGCACAGCACTCCGCTTTTTCCAGTAACAACATACTCTCACAGTTGCATGTTCATGCTGCCAAAGAGCGTTGCCCCCGATGTAACTGTCTCCATTACACAACGTGTCACTACGGCCGTAAGTGAAAGCGCACATACATGTAGCAGGCAAGGCCTTATGGTGCATTCTACAGTGAGGCCCATTAAATGGAAGCCACAGAATCCATAATAAAACCCGGTGGTTGTAAAACATGACACTCAACAGTAGCAGAGTAACCTGAGAGATTTGACTGCGGATCTCTTGAGTGACATAGCTGGAAGTGGTGGCTGTGCTCTAATGAATGCTAGTGTTTATCTTAGCCGTTTAAAGTGGTAAAACAAACGCTTAACCACCGTCCCACGTGGTTACTTTATATCTCAAACAGCTAGTCATAGCGGTGTGCAGTCTTCATTATACTGCACAAAACGGTAAAAGCAATAAACTCGGGCTGGGAAAGCTTTTAGACTCAACAATCTATGGTGAATTTGTCATAAGGACTTCCTTTCTCAGGCTGTACTGCTGACCTGTACGTCCCCTGGCACCTCTATTCACCCTGACCTTGGAGACAGCTCACCTAAATCTGGCTTAAATTACCCTGTCTGACTTACTGCAAGCAACAACCCCCATCTTCATCTACTTCCAAATCCCAATTTCTTAAAAAAACAACAACCCCAAAACAACAAAAAATAGTATGATGGAAGAGCCAACAGCACCAGCACAGACAGGCATAAAGTACCTCAGGCTTTCATGCAGTGCCAGGCAGCTACTCTCCTGGCTGAGGAGCTTCCTGTCCTCGCTTCAGTCTGAAGGACTGCCTCTTCCTATAGAGATCGACACAGCAATTTCATTCATGGGAAGCAGCCTGGAGCAGGTGCTGCACTGATCCAACAATCTCCACGTCAGATGGATTTTTCTGCCTGTTAATGATACGATTGACACATCCAGATCAGAAATATAGTTTCAGGAAGCTGTCTCTGCTGATGTGTGCTTTAACCTAAATAAAAGGGTTTCACAGTCATGCACATTTATGTGTCTGTCTTCCTCTCTCTAGTGACTAAAATGATATTTTATCCTTGAGTCATCCATCTGTTAATCCAGATGAATGGTTTTGGGTGTTGGATCGCATCCCCAAGTCCATAAAGTTAGATCCTGGTGGATGGACCCTTGACCCTGGACAGGCCACCAGTTCACCAGTTCACTGTTAAATTTTACATGCCTGCCTTTGCATTATGGGAGAAAGCCAGAGCACAGAATGACCTCAGGGAAGCTTGAACTCAGAACCTTTGAGCAAAAATGCTAACAGTGCTTGGTTAATTTGAGAACACAGACCCTCAACTGACTCTTTAGGACACATTATAACTCTATTCATCAATTACGTTGACACATTAATATCCCTTAATTTCTGGAGGCCTTTTTTTCTCTTTGTATCCCTTTTCCTCTCTGCTTTTTCTGCTCTTAGCCTTCCTGCTGCCATAACAACAGCAAACTGTGGTGCTGTGCAAGCTGTAGATGCGTTTCTCAGGATTTGCTTGCTGGCTCTCTCAGAGCCCTCTGTGTGATTGGTAGAAATGATTAATGAGGAGTCTAAATGGAGCACAGGAAGGGAAGACATCCAAAAATGTCCACTTTTTCCACTTTCAACAGAAAATAAGAACTGGACGAAAAGGCAGAGGTCCAAGAACAGAGCCTTGAAGGACTCCCCACTGCTGTCCGTAACAGCACTGTCGCTCTCTTTGAGTTTGACAGTAACCAGGTGGCTGGTTCTAATAGATGGATGTCTTTCTACACTACCAAAGACTAATGCAAGACACCAGCCAGGCAGCGAGCACTAAGCTGTGTCAGCACCCCTCTGTGACTCTATTAGCTCTATCATCACTCATCAGCCAATTACTTCAGCTATAGAGCAGATCGTCACAGTTTCTATTTATGCTGCTACTTCTGGCATTTGTTTTGTAAAAGATCAGCTGATGATGACGACATCACTGTGTTGTTTTTATATCTGTGTGTGTGTGCAAAACAAACTAAATTAATGTCACAACTGCACAATGCAACTTCATCTGAAGAACATTCCATTATTCTATAAAGTGTTGTGTTTAATAAATACGTGCTTGTTGTGTGTGCTGCAATTAGGAAAGACTTGGCTGTAACATTTACTTTTTTAAACTGCCATTTATTAAAAGCATGAAAACAATGATTAGACAGGTAAAAAAGACATAAAAGATATGTAGTTGTACATAACTGTATAATTTCCCATTCCAGTTCAGTTCATTCAATAATAAATGCCTCGTGTCTTGTTATGATGATTGCTCATCTAAACCATTTGTTGTAGGTGAAAAGTTAAAGGGAGCTGATCATATTAAACATGTTTAAATTTTCACATAATGAGTTTAGAAATAATCAGCCTGTCTGATGTGAGAGGGGATCTCTTCAGTTTAGTCATCTCCAGCAGACAGCTCTAGGTGTAACCACAAGCTCCACCCACTTGCTGTTCAGATCTTCTCTTTATGAGGAGCAGCCATTCAGAAGGAAGCTACCTTAAAGGACGAGGAGCTAAAACAGCTTGTTTCAGACAACAGATCAAGATAAGATTAATAAGGACAATAATGAACTGTGAATTATGAAGTTGAAAATTAGATCAGATCCATTTTAAAGTTAAAAACTAATCCACGTTGTGAAGTGAAAAATGAATCTCCTTTTGAGATGTTAAAAACTAAAAAGTATGAGGTGTCAGGTATTACCTGTTCTAAAAACACGCTGTGTTAAATCTGTAAAATGTTGCCTGCTCACGACTACACTGTAGCGAGTTTTTATACTTCCTGGGTCTTCATATCTGTTTTTTAAAGTTTCTGTATTTTGTAATGCACACAGGCATTCTCAGCACACCACCATGTCAGCGTGTAAGTATAAACTGACCACTTTAGTGCAGCAGCAATTGTAAAACAAAATATGTGCATGATTCCAGCTTTGTTCTCTCTCCGTCTTTGTCTTGATCTCTTATTCCTTTTCCCAGCATTGCTATGCAGCTCGCGCGCACACACATACACACACGCACATCAGTTCCATCAACATACCTGCTGGGCTCAGATTACAAAGTCTTCTCCATGGTAAGGGGAAATGCCCCTCAGCAAAGCTATATAGGAGGCTGTATTGCTGGCTGTCTCTCCAAACCTTTTCACTCCAGTATATGGGTTATAATGAGCTGCAGAGAGGGCAGCGACAGTTAATAAAAAATGAGAAGCTCATGGGAATGGGCATTTTGCTCTGTTCCCATTTCATACTGGTGTCTTGAAACACGTGGGAACTGACATGTTCATACACATTTCTGGTTTCTGGTTTGTATACCTTTCTCTGGCAATTCTGAACACGCTATTAAATTAATTTCTGTTTTCTCTCTTCAAGTTCTGTTGCTTTGTTTTTTAATCTCTTAAGTCGTCATCTGACGAGTCGTGGCTTCTCCTTTCTAGTCTAGAAAATGTTTCCATATCACTGACAAATAATTGCGGGTGCTGTTGCACTGTCTACAAACTGTATTTACTGTCAACAGATGACTTTGTCAGCACGGTTTCTCGCTATGAGAATGGCGCCTAAAGAGTAGCATATAGGTGTAAAATGAGTGTGTGTGTGCACATGAGAAGAAAGGTGATTAGAGATAAAGAGCCAGAGAGGGAGGAGAGGTATGTAACCCTTGTGGCTTTGACCTGCTTTCATCATACCCACCACACACCATCAATCACTATCTGCTAACCAGCAGTCTGATAGCTAAACAGTGTTTCTCCTCTGATGAAAGGTGCACAGCAAAAAAGGGGAGGAGGGAGAGCAGCAGTGACACTGAGAATATGGAGAGGAAATATGTGTCGTTACTGTGCATAGTCTGATGTTTTCTATCATTGTAAATAGTTTTCTTTAAGAGTGTGGTTATGATAAGATATTAGGTTATCTAAATTGCTTTGGAATAAAGATGAGGTGCAAATATTTCAGCGTGCAGGAGCGCAGCGGTGCAGTGTTACTAAAACTGCCTCTGGGATAAAAACTCAACAAAATAATCAATCACAGTTTGTGGGTTTAGAAATAAACACGTGTGCCTGTAATTTGGCCACAAGAGTCAATCAGCGATCTACTTCCAGATAAACAAGATGAGAGAAGGATTTGGTGATGTGTGACTGGCCAGGCAGATCCTGAAGGTTTTTTGATTTACAACATGATGTTTGCATGCAAAACCCTGCAAACGGATCATCTCATGATCAAAAGTATTCAGGATGTCTTGATGCATGCTCAATCATCCATGTAAGGAAATCTCAAAAAGTAGATTCTGTTTACAGGATATATGATTCTCTGTGGATAAATTTAGTTTGGTAATTCATAATTGTGCCATGTCTGGTTCACGCTCACAAAAGTAATGTTTATTACCGAGGAGGATGGGTGTATTTATGAATAAAATAAGATGCTCAAAGACAACCAACCTTTTTACCACTGATTCTCACTGCCCTGGCAGTGATCTCCAGACTGACTAACTGCACCACAAGTTTTCTTTGCATGACTCCAGACGACATGGCCAGGCAGAACGGGGAAGCACAAGCTCATCAGCAGGGAGGAGGAGATCTGTGCAGCCCCCCTGTGTAGAGCTTCACTGCTTGAGGTTTAATACCTGTTGAGTGGGCAGAGATTTAGTGAGCTCGAGCAACACAATCCCAGCTTAATGTTGTACAGGTGCATCGCTCCTCTTAGGTTAAACTTGCCTCATGTCAGCTGGCAGCTTTAACTGGAAGTGCTTCATATGGTTTGAGTCTGCTGGGGCATCAGTATGACAATGTGGCAAAGGCAAAGTACAAAGAGAGGCACTGATGATAGCGCAGTACAAAAGAGAAGCGCAGAATCAGTTGATGCTCTTCTAATTTTGTGGAAATTAACAGATAATATTTGACATTAGATCAAGAATAGGTTTGTATACAAAGACCAAAGATAGGTGTATTGTTATCAAACACACACAGTAAAGATCAGCACATCCGAACCATCAAATTAAACACTGGACATTTGACTTCAGTTAACACACGGAGAAGGGATTTTGTTGTTTTCAACCCTGGGATTTTCTTGTTAATGACTGCAGTTTTCAAAACAAGAAATGTACATAAAACACACATTTCTACAGCAGCAGTCCACTGATCCCAGACACTGTCCCTATTAAGATCTGTGAACCTTTATTCCACATGATTAAAAAAAGCCATCCATCCATCCATCCATCCACCCATCCATCCATCCATCCATCCATCCGCTCACCCAGTTCAGCATCTCAGGATCCTTTGATGCTGTCTCATCTGTCAAAAGGTGTGGTACACCCCTGACAACTCAACAGTCTGTTCCAACATTAGGCTACAATAAAAAATAAATAAACAACATTGTTTTCAGTTGCGGGTTGAAAATAACGGTTTCTGCATAAACATGAAAGATGTACCATTATTGGTTAATCCAGCTTTAAATCTAAAGCTAAAGGCAAAGGTCAGTGGTGTCAAAATCATTTTAGAACATGAGCTAACAAACAAACACCTTCACCTTGTTACTTGTGCAAAGAATAAAGTGTAAAGAATCTTAACTATACACTTAATCCTTGAGATGCTTGATTTCTCAGATTTTCAACATTTAAGAAGTGCTGCTGTTGTGAATCAAAGAAACCTGACAGCCTCACACTGTAAGAGAAGTAAAGAAATGAAAGGCTTTATGTTGTAACAGAAATTATCTGTGAATTCAAAGAAAATGTCATTATTTTCTTGGAAAAAGAAAAAATAGAAAATTCCATAGTTAATAGTGAATAGCGAGGAAATTTATGTTGTTAAACTGAATACCAGGAATAAAAAATCAGTTGATAGTTTACTCTGGTGAATGACATAGATTTAATGAAAACACAGCTGAACATTCCCAATTTATACCCTTTTCCTTTGAAATTTGTCCACATTTTCCAAAGTCTTCCAATTAGCCAAAATGGATCTTTGGCAGGCAGTATGTTTACATTAATATGTATATGTACATTAATTTAACTTGAAGAAGAAGTGTGCTGCTGTTTTCAACAATCAGTACCTGAAAGTGGCAAAAAGTGTTTTTGCTGGGTGCTATTTTCTCTTGTGGATTAATACAGAATGAGGACTTAACGCACTCATGCTAGACAGAGTAAAGATAAACTTAATCTTCAGTTTGTGTGTTCATCGTAATGAAGGAACCCAGTCAAGCCTTATCTGTGTTAACTTCTGGTCTTTTCATTGGATTTATTGATTATAACAAAAACATTACCTGACTTATCCTTTAAGTCTTTTTAATCACACAAAATACATTTAAACTGTAATGTGCCAAAATCTACTATTACTTAAAGCATAATAAACCTCTGAGAAATAATAAACACTTTCTGAGTATAAAACATATATTATTTTATGTATAAACAGAGAAACCCTTACTTCTGTACTGTATATACTAAACAGATCCAGCTATTTTCTTGCAAAGTCTAAATATTTCAAGGACCCAGGACCACGATCCAAATTAGTTGCCATAGGCTTGGCCTTATGTTTTATGAAAATAACTTTTCCAACTTCTCCATAATTTATAACTCTCTAAAGGCTCTTTTGGACTTACCTGTGTGCCAGCTAAGCTCTGCTGTGGAGCAGCTGTGGAAAAATACGGCTTCTTCTGCAGCGCTGTGTAAGGTAATGGAAACATGGTGATAACTACTGGCATCATTACAGCAAACAAGCCCAAATGGTCGTCTGTTTGGGCCCAGAGCTCCAACCCGTGGACTGTGGAAGAGAAATGCTGTTGGCGGCTACATCTGTTTAAGAGAAGACAGATGCAAACACGTGAGTGTTACAAAGTCAGGCAGCTTATTGATTTTGGTCTTGGCATCATTTTAATAGAAGTTTTTTTGTTGTTGTTGTGTTTGATGGGCCTCTGAGCTTCTTACCTCAGGAAATACACTAATTGTGTGCACTATGACTGCGATGAAACAAAAGACTTTAGAGCAAACCGTGACTCTTTCTCTCACTTGACCTCTCTCTTGTCTGTGACCTGAACTATCATTGCCCTCTGCCTTTTAGTTTAGCTTCCTAACTTATGTTTACACCAATGTCCTGGACTCTAATGAAAGGTAGGCTTCAGGTCCACACTGGTTTTCTTCAGTCAATACAAGGAAAGCTGACCTGAGGCCATTCAAGCACTTTAAACACCTCAACCCCCCTGACAATTTGTCTTTTTGAGAAATTCCTTTCTGTTTTGTGTCCAGGTTTTGTGTCAGATTTTACATTTAAATATGATTTCATCACTTCTGGATTCACAGCAGGATTGTATTTGTACAAATTCTGTTTAAGAGTTCAAGTGGTCAAAAATGTTCATAATAACAAAAAATCTATGTATTTTTAAATGACGAGCTGATCCTAAATTTAAGCAGATTTTTGGCATTGATGATCTTAACTCCTTCGTGAAGAAGCCCAGTTTTTTTTTAGCTGTATTTTTCCATTACAGCATCATTTGTGGCTTTTTTGAGTGAATTAAGCCATTTTTGTCCGTCAGCCTCACAAGTTAAATTGTAATGGTAAGCAAAGAGAGGCTTGACTGAATGTTTTGGAGGGGACAGTGAATGGCACAGCCTACTTATGAAATGCTTTGCTGAAACCAGTTGTTACTGTCAGAGAAACCAGCAGTGGCTGCGCCGTCAGAAGATGAAGACATCGAGCTTTGTTCAGTAACATGAAGCATCCACCTCTACAGAGAACATCGTTTACTAAATCAAGAAGGGAAGACTCCAATCAGCAAAAGTCATGTCAACAGAAGGCAGAATTACTAAACCACTTATTGGGAGGGGAAAAGACCAAAGGTTTGTGCTGGATTAATTTCATAGTGGATGATCCCGAATCAAATCAATTCTGAGCAAGGAGAAGCAGCGCTCTTTAGAGACATGCTCCACCTTCTGGGTGGCATCTTTTGTTATGCTGTAGCAGGGAAATGACTGCAGACATGCCTAAAGCAAACTACTTAAGATCCAAGACTAAGGATTTCTGTCTTTTATGAATTTCCCTCACAGTTACCAGACCTCAGCCACACTGAACATTTACAGAAGCACGTGAAGGGTGAGAAAGTCAAACATGTATGAGATAACCAGAAGCTATTTAGGAGGTCATGCTGGAAAAACATGGATTATTGAGTCTGAACTAACTTTGGGTAGCCATGCAACTTGCTGCTCTAACTGCTCTAGTCAAGGATGAAATATTCTGAAAATCAATTTTTAGCTTTAGCCTTTAACTGAAATCAAGCTGATGTCACTGTTTGTAATAACAAATGGAATCAGGGTGTCTTTGCTTTTTGAAAATCTGTGTCTTTTTTAATCGTGTTTGTGTAATCACTAATTAGTGAGTAGCTAATAGTTTTCTGCTGCTCAGAGGCCAAATCTGAGTTAATTGGGATAATTTATGTTAGAAATGTGAATTTGCAACTGAGCTAATAATTACCAAATCATTCATTAATAGCGTATTCTAATTTGTTTTCCTCTGGTACCTTATTTATCTTCCACTAAGTCCTTGATTTCATGTTATTTAGGAAATCCCTATACACAGTTCATCACTCACCAGTTTTTAGTGTTTCTTTTTATACTGTAAACACAACATATGATGATGGCTGGATTATTTAACGCAGAAGAACCCATGTTTCCCACTAAGCCAAGCTAACTGGCAGCCAGCTGTAGATTCTTCACATTTATAATGCAAACACAACAGCAGTATCAGTTTTCTGTGAGACTGTGTATTTGCCATGATGTTGAACTCTTCCCAGGAAAAAGAAAGTCAACAACAAGAGTGATATTTGTCTTTATAAATTATCTACTGCGACGTACGGGTTTTACAAAGTGCTAATCAAATTGCGGGGCATCCATTGTATACCAAGACCAAACATGAATGTAATTTCCATTTCTCCTTCATAATTGATTTTAAAGCACTCGGAGATATGAAATATCGGATAGGGGTTGTTTTAAAACTGTGCTAAAAAAGAAATGAGAAGCTAGAAAATGTAATGTAATTTAGCAGTGAATTCACACAGAGATAAAGGCTTTCTGGATGAGTAGCACAGTCAATGAAATGAATTTCTCAATTCAGGATCGGGATTTATAATCATTCTGTGCTTTTACTTAATGCACTGATAATGTTCCAGTAATCATTATTCATACTCAGTGCCAAGCGAATGACACGCAAGAAATGTGTTCCACGCTACAACAATTGCATTTTACCCTTAAGACGAGACAAATGTGTAATAATGAGGAAGCACTAAGTGTCACAGCATCTTTTTTCCCTCTTTTTCGTGCAAATGTGTTGCAGGTTGCGTTTTTTAAGCCTCGGGGTGGGTGGCTGGGGTTCACAGAAGTCGCTGTGTGTGTTCTAGCGGACATGATGTATAACAGGTGTGAGGCGGTGAGGAGGGGAGATGTCCCCAGCTGTCCCTGTAGACACTAGTCTACCCTCCCTCCCTCATGTCCCTCAAAGCCCCTGAAAACCTGGCCTTAGGGTGCATATATATTTATGTATATGAGTGTGCAGCAGCCGCTGAGTCCAAGCTTCCTGCAGCCAAGTGTCGCCACCTCTCTACCCGGCTCCCCACAGTCCCTCCCAATGCTCTTCACTAATACTCTGCAGGTAACCGCAGATTTTGGACACATGTGGATTTAGCCATGTGTCCATTTAACAGCAAATTGGCACGCTTCATACTCTTCATACAGTCCTGATTATTAACGTCTGGCTGAAATTTAGACTATATTTCTCACATTGAACTCCAGCTTCAGAGGGCGGATTAAAAGCACAAAAATCAAAGGAGAAATTATGAAACTATGGGAACAGTGTTAGGTTTGACTCCTCTGATGCACTTTTCTTTTTAATGATGTCTTATCACATTTTTGGCCTGACACATACAGTAGTATGAGATATAATTTATAATTTGAATTTCTCTCCGATTCAGATCTAATTGGAATAAGATTCAAATAGATGCAGGCAATGAAAAACATGGAAGTCATATCAGTTTAGATGGGCTATGCTATCATCTCCATCCTCAGACACCCTCAGTGGTAACTTTAGATCAAGCCTCATCCAAGCAATCATCTGTCCATTATTCATGTCTCTAAACAAATACTCGTGCGTATTTATCATGAAATGTTCTCATAGCAAATTGATTCTATTGACCTTTCTTCATTTTAAGTTATCGTTTGCAGGTCATATGGCCACTTTATTAGTTACACATCACGAGTACCTCTTTGGACCCCCTTTTGTGTTCAGAATTGCTTTAATTGTTTATGCTCAGATCAGAGATTTTGGTCCATATTCACATGATGGCATCACACAGTTGCTGCACATTTGTTGGCTGCAGGTCCATGATGTAACTCACCCTTTCCACTCCATCCCAAAGGTGCTCTGCTGGATTTAGATCTGGTGATTGTGGAGGTCATTTGAGTACATTGAACTCATTGTTATGTTCAAGACGCCATTTGGATATGATGTACATTTCAGTAGACTGTGAGTCTTGAGAGTAAAAAAACTGCTGTTGGTACACACAGCTTCATCAGACAGGGAACCACACAGCGTTAGATAGCAAATACACTGTGTTAGAGAAATCACTGGCCTCTTTGTTGTTTAAGACAAGTGCATTTTCAACCATTTTAAATGTAGAAAAAGTCCAATGCAAATCAAACAAGAGAAAAATACTAAATATGCTAACAAAACCAACAAGCGCATGAGGGATAGGGTGAAGCTAGAGGATTAGTAATGTTTAATAGTTTTATTTCTCTCCCTGTGTTTACGCATAATCCTCTTTACTCTGACATTATTATAATTTGATTCTATTATATTTCCAGCATTACGGTTCAGTTTGAAAGAAAGCGTCTCATGACAGGCTTTTTTTTCTTTCATCTTAATATTAGATTTTCTGCATTTATGTCCATTCAGTGTTGCACCATCAGGCTCCAATTACATGAAACATATGCAACAGTTTCAGCTACAAGTCAGTTTTATTTATTTTTTCTTAAAACCTCTAAAACCTCTAAAATATCCCATCAATGAGGTTCCTCCAAGCTTAATTTCATTTGTGACTTGCCAGGAGAATAATGTGTTTTCTTACCTTAAGGGCACCCTGATGTCTGACAAGCTCCTGACTGACAGCTTAACCAGATAATTATATCCCAAATAGGAACATACTGACAGATTAGTAAAGGGGTTACTCGTTCATGGCAATACAATACTCCCGCAGGTAATCCTAAAATGGAATGTTGCGAAGAGAAAATAAATCAGGAAAACTTCCTGCCGAGCCTCGGCTGACTATCAAAAAATGTGATTGTGATTTAGAGGTGACCCGCAACAGAATGTGCAATAGCCACACAATACACACAAAAATAACAAGCAACCCTCAAACAAAATACAGAGACTGAACTAAAGGTACGAAAGGACAGGAAGAGTGGAGAAGTTCATCCACCACCTGTATTTCAGCCAACTCTGTTATGTCATTAAAATCCCATTTTTAATTTAATTTTCATCTTGCTAAGCAAGAAGACCCACGTGTGTGTGTGTGTGTGTGTGTGTGTGTGTGTGTGTGTGTGTGTGTGTGTGTGTGTGTTGGTTGTGTGAAAAGCATTCACACAAACATTTTTCATACTTATTTGCAAAAGATAAGAAGCTAGTTTCTCCAAGAATGCGCACGAGTGGATCAGGAACACTTCCCAAAAATCTGAGAGGAACAAAATGAGAAAGGCTCCAGGGTGTGTAAAAGGTTACTGCACGACCAGAAAGAGAGAGTTAAGCTGCTGAATACAAAACAAAACCAAGAACGATAAATCTATTACAAAGAGGTTTAAGTAAGAACAACAAAAAAGTTATTAATGTCACGGTCTCCTAATGATAAATAGTGACAATGTATGTAATATTGTCATATTTGTAATGTTGACAATATCATCTGTTAAGGTGATGTTTAAGGTTATCATGTCACATTTTCTAGAGGCTTGGCAAACATTTCAGTCTGAAACAAATGTTTATCATGTTGAATTTTCAAATATCAAAAAACTGAAGCAGGGGTATTGTAAACTGCTTATTAATCATCCAAACAAAATAGAGTTCTTATATATACATGATACATAACACAGATGCATGTATGTAGAAAAAAATATATAACAAATTTACAAATTATAGGAAGTGCTCTGTAATCTGACACAAAGTGCTTGACCTATCTGGCTGCCATCTGTTAAACTCAGGAATGTAATTATGTCTGCTGAGACCAAAATAGTTACTCTGGAAGAGATAATGAAATTGATCACCAGTGTTTCCTGTCGGACACAGTCCTACATTGCAGCCTGTAATCTATCCCATAATGTCCACCAGAGATCACGTGGATTCTGTTATTTACACTAATCAGAGGTATTTTAGTGCAGAGCCAAAGCTCTTTATGTTGTGCATATTTTTATTTGTAGACTTTACATAAACTGTTATTTATTCACTTATCTCTGCATGCCAGTCTTGCAGTAATACAGTAGCTAATGTACTCTTTCCAGTGTTGAATAACTCATTGGTAAAAAGCAGTTATCATCTAAGAATGAATGGTCCATTATACAGCCAGAGAAAAGAGGATCGAGCATCACTGAGTGTCATGATCTGGGTGAGTGGCTGGAAAATTCCACCAGGTTCCTGAGTCTCCTGGGTATCTGCCCATGGGCAGGGCCGCCACAGCCTCACTGTCCTGGAGCTGATTGAGGCAGTCAGGCTGGGCAGATTTAAGCCCTACGCTGACGTTCCTTCTCTGCCAGTTTATCAACTACTCTGTGTTGGTAACCGGTTCTCATGTCTCATGTTCTTTCTCTCAATGCTTTGCTTACCTTGTTATCTTGTGCCTTAGTTGCTCCCGGACACTCCACAACTCAGAATTAAACTAATCTCTTGGATCCTGGCTTATCTCTGGCTTAAATCTCTCTGTGCCTCACCTGCCTGCCCTCCTGCTATTTCCCTTCCTCAGGAACCAACGGAACTCAGGTCGGCCATCTCACACCATCTAACTCACCCGGTCTCACGCCTCTCCCTCAACGCTTTCCTCACTCCTCCTGCAAGTAAGCTGGAAAAACAGTGATACTCACCTTCTCCAAAGCTCACCGTTGGCTTCCATTCTAATCCCATTCTCCTCTCTCCCGAGTGCGACCATTACGTACCAGTCATGCTCCAGTTACCTTTCCTGGTCCTGTTTCTCTGTTTTACCCACGCTCGCCAACCCACTGTGTATTTTGTGATAGTTTAATAAACATTGTTAAAACGTTCCTTTCGCCTCTGCTCTGGGCTACTGCGCTTGGATTCAGTTCAGTTACTGGCCTCTTTGACATCCAGGCACGACACAAATTTCCAGTTTCCAATTTGGTTGTATGTTTGTGCTTACAATCACAGTAAAGAATATCTTATCTTATGTTAAACCTCAACTGGATAGGGAGAAGAAGATTGATGGATGAATGGGTGGATGGATTGATGGATGAACGGGCAGATAGATGGACCTTTTTCTCTAACTTAAGCCTTGTTCCCCTCCAACTAACATTAAAATTTTGTGTCCACATACCTCGGAACAGTACAGCAATACTGGTTATAAAAAATAACATACACATAAAAACATTTTAAAAACGATGTAATTATTTGTGGGTATATTAAATTTAACCAGTTTCAGAGTAGATACCCTTACTGAACTACACCAGCTGAGTGCAATTCTCAACAATCTCAAGTACTCTAAACAAAATGAAAACCATTGTGAAAGCTGTGAAACACTATAAATAGGATAATACAAACTAACTACAACACAAAGTTTAATAACAGCAGTGATCAAACGTTCTTTAATAATCTAAGACACCCGACACCTCATTTCAAGGTTATTAATAAGTAACCGTGCCGTTAAGAAAACATGAGGTTATCGTTTTAATATTAACCACAACTTGTTCACGCAAAACATGTCAAGATGCCTAACTATCCTGTCTTTAAAATTTCCAAGCATGAGAGAAAATAAAAGGCTCTGCAGAGAGAGACAAGGGGGTCTCTGACATAAACCATAGGCAGACCTTTTGAGTAAATTCAAGGAAGCAATGGACCAAGACTAAACTAAACACTGCACCAAAAAAAAGACCATTACTAGAACTGAATGGACACTTTGCAATAGCATTTCCTAAACATACTCTCCTGGATTAGGACTTCATTGGCCATGACTAATACAGTGTTTCAGACACTGATGTGATATGCAGTACAGAAGCTGGGAAAGTGTCAGTTCATTACAGGCCCACCGGGTGTGCTGCATTTTGATGGATTTCCCCAGAACTCTCCGCATGGTCTCTGTGCACATCAGGTAATTGCTGTTAGTCTAAGTGCACTCCCACAAGTCCCCAGACTAAACCCTCATGGACATTGTCCTTTCTCCACTCTGTGCGTGTGTGTGTGTGTGCATGTGATAAAGGTCCGGAGGAAAAAGGAGGAATGATGGAGACAAAGTGTGTTTGTGTGTGTGCATGTAGGCCCGTGCATTTTAAAAGCCAACATAAGGCTGCCTCTGTGATAATGATGTATGAAACATAAACCCGAGGTCATCTGTTCCAATAAAGCTTCCAGTCTCTCAGCCCCTCTTGCATGCAGATGAACCAATATAAAGGGCCTGCTTGGTTAAACAGGTTACGCTCTCATTTCTCTACAACACAGACGACCACCGACTTGAGGGTTTACAGTTTGTCTCTCATATTGAGATGATAGCGAGACAAAGAGACAGTAGAGGCTGAGCGGAGCGGAGGAACAAAGGAAATGGAAAAGGAAAAAAAAGGAATAAATCAAGACAGAAAGAACCACAGAGAGACTCCAGGTTTCCAATTAGTGGGAGGTGAAATAGGATGTGGAATATATTGGAAGGACTGTCCGGTGTCACCGAGCGGGGTGGGGAGGTGCGAGTGGGGATGGTGACGGGCGGGGGGGGCGTGAGGTTGGCGGATTAGAAGGAGATGAGACGAGAAGCAGCGCATCGGCCTCTCTTCCCAGACAGCTCATCTCTGCGAGCTGCTGGAGGCTGGCAGAGAGAAAATACACACCGGGGGGTCTGGCTTCAGAAAGCTGCTGCAGCACTTCCACTGAAATATCTGACCGGAGCATTGAGTTCATTTCCTGCTGCCCAGACTCGCTCGTTCTCCTCTTTCTCCTCGTTCATCAGTAAAGAAAGCATGCAGCTCTTATATTAATTATTAGACACTTGCAAGACTGTCAGTGTGTATGGCTTTAAAGAGAAGTGACAATTTAAACCTGAATTATTTAATGAAAAAAAGAAGAAACCAATGATGCAACTGTTACTAACTTCTGAGGAAACTTGTCTCCTGTTATATGGTTTCTGTGGACACATTTTTTTGGCTATATTGGTTCATTTCTGCAGGATTATGTTCAATGATAATCCATTCATCCATTCTATCCCAGCTATCTTAGGGCGTGAGGCAGGGTACACCCTGGATAGGTTTCCAGTCTGTTGCAGGATAATCCTTTCATCTATTTATTTTATTTAAGGAAAGCTAGGGTTAAAGTTAGGAAAAATGTTACCTGAAAGCATCAAATTTAATCACTAACGGCTGAAAAACAGATTTTAACCAACATTCATTTCCCCAAACTTGACACAGTTCTCTTCTGCTTTATGCATTTTATTATTCATGTAAAAACAGATCTTAAATCCCCATTAAAAGCCTGTTTTTAATGAGTATTTAGGCATTGCTATTTTCTTTGTGAATGTTAAAATTATTCGGTTGTTTCAAAAAAGAATTCATAGTTAAATGTTTAATTTGATGGAGGTGAAAACCATGGGAAAAAAATTTCGACGCGATAAAACGCATAATAACGTTGCAGAGATTCCATGATTACAAAAGCTAAATCATAATTTAAGAAATAATTATTGCTGTCCAGTTTAATTTTGATATTGTATGTACAGAGGGGGAGCTGGGGTCAATATTTACTGAGGTCTAATAAGGAGTAAATGAGGTGTGGGGATGAAATAATAGTTTAAAGGATTTTTTGATTCCTTTGATTTTCTCCTGACTAGATAAGCAAATTAAGAAAATTAAGAGTAGTCTTTCAAATGGACCAGTTCTCTTTCATCCATTGATTCCAATCCCCCAGATAAACAGCTAAGGCCGATGAATAAACATCGGACTGTTTTAGTGCTTAGAAACACTCTCCGAGCAAGAGGCCTAATTCGAGTAACATCCCTTCCCGGGGATCGATTCCGTGAAGAAGCATAATGCTATGCTTGGTTGTTCAGCTTGTCTCGAGAAAGCAATTCCAGCACATCCAGCGGCATTTGTTACTGGGTTGTCCTAAAAAAAATCTTGCTGCAAGAAGTTATTGTGCTGCCATGCCATGGTGGGGAGGCATTTAAAACAATGGAACTGCTGCTGAGGGGGCAATTAAACCCCAGGTCAGGGCTGATTTATAACCATTTTGAATGACATGACAAACTCTGCTACATGTCTATGTTTGCATGTACATGCACACAAAATACAGAGAGATTCTTATTGATGTTTTCACACTCTGTTTGCCGAGGTCATTTTTTTCCAATAGGGAGTTCAATGTAAACACTGAGCGCTGCTGGAGGCATTTACAGGTTCACCTTTTCTTAATTCAGCCAAGCCTGCATGAGGAGTAAAGGAGATTTTATATTGTTGCTGTCTGTTTTAATGTGGACGGTAGCATTATGTGCGCTTTTTTATATATATAGTAAACAGTACAAAATAAACCAGCTTGCTCTCAACTGGTCAGCTCCAGCAGTCAGCCAGGAAAAGAATTCACAGCAGGCTAACAAGCACTGCTGGCACGAATGCATCTGATAAGTCCTGAAGCCCCTGAGCAGTCTCTTTGGTATTCTTCAATATACAGTATGGAAAGTGTCTGGGGCAGCAAGAGTGCACAAGAGCTTGTATCAGCAGCCACCAGGTCAAGTCCAGTATATGCTACAAGAGGCCCAGAGGAGAAAACATGTCAGTCAGTCACCATGCACACTGCTAAAAGCAAGCTGCACATTGGCAAACAATACAGGAGGGAGTTTTTAACATAGTTTAAGGCTGTAAAGCTTCCATTTGATTGTCAGCAGCAGTAGGAGGACCTAAGTGTAGACTTGATATACACCTAACTTCAAAAGGAGCTGTAGCTCCACATTTTTTTTACCTGCTCTATTAACCTTACATATTAACTTCAGCAGAGATTCTAACACTGAATGGGGACAGTCCATTGCACCTCCCATCACTTACGGTAAATGTATAAAACGCAGTTATTACTGCAACACAAAACTGCTTGTGCCTCAACCCGAGAAAACATCAACCTGAATCTTTTACCTGCTTAATATCCACAGAATGTTAACACACCTTCGGCAGTCTACATCCCAGATGGACCCCCCGTGTCACATCACCTGAGCATACCATCAAGCAGCGTTTGATCCCAGCTGAGCAAACAGCCTGACTCATGCCTGGCAGGACATTTTCAATTATTCACTGGCTCGCGCCCTTGGCCCGAGGCTGTTCCAACTCTTTTACTGCTGCTCTCTCCTTAGCACTAACTGTATTCATGAATCAAAAAAAAAAAAACATGGTGAAATTCTTCACATGAGCCACAGCCAGAGGTGCACAAGGCAGCAGTCGTCAGGGGGCTATCACTCTTATTCCTGCTCGATGTAGAGGAGTTCAGATTTATGGGCTGCATCTGGTCTAATACATTTTGTGATGATATTTAATGTAATGGTTGTAATTTTAGATATTAAGAAAAATAATTTACCGATGTTTTCTTTGTTATTTTAAGAGGAAGTTTGGGGTTAATGCCCAAAGCTGGCATCAGCACAGTGATCGAAAGAAGGTAAGACTGAGTCTGTGTGTTTGTTTGATTAAAGCCAAAATTTCAGAATTCCTACCATTAGCACCACCCAGTGGTAATATCAACAATGCGCGGTCTAATATCGTCAATGCCAGCATGTCTACTTGTCTCCTTCACTTGCTTAGCTCCTCCCAGTGAGAAATTACTGGAGAAATGCGAGTAAGACGTGAAACCATGGTTACATCTTGACATCAAATTGTCTTAAGCATAAAACTACAAAACAAGAAAAAATGACACGTGTGGAGATCCTGGAAAAGCCACACAGCATCCACTTGAGTCTCCTCGCTCTTAATTCCTTCACAGACCTCCTCTCTTCTTGCTCCCCATCCCTCGGGTTGTAAGGAACTCTAAGCTCCTTCAGTGAAAGGGGAAGGGATGGTGGCAGAAAGGAATCAAGAAGAAAAGCACTCAGAGACTGCACTGGTTTTCACCCCTATTGTCTTATTCTTCGACAAAAACTGCATAATATTTTGAAAGATGTAATATTAACTGTAGCCTCTGGCAGCAGAAGCCAGGGAGCGCTTAGTAATAGATGCAGCACAGTAAATTAGGAGGTTGAGCAGGTTATGAGTGACTCAAAAGGTTGGTGGTTTAATCTCCTCCAGCCTGTATGTTGAAGTGTCCTTGTGCAAAAACACTGAAAGCCTGATCGTTATAAAGATTAACTGCCTTTTAATAATAAAGAAATAGTACCAAAGTAAGGCCATCTGCACTCTTCGCATTAACAGTGTCTATATATCTGGACATATGGTGGTAATAATTGTCCTACAGTGTTTGAAACAGGCGAAACACATTTACAGATAGCAATGAGGTGCACCTTTTCCAACAGTTATTAATATTTATTTTGCCAAAGAGGACCAACAGATGCTCTTCTTAGTTTGGAGGACTTGCTGGGAGAATTCAATCATGCAGCCTCCTAACAATGTGGCTGTGAAATGGTTTGAATTGGCTGTGATGATAGCCTCTTGATAACAAACCGCTGTCGCTGTTTGTGGTCAATCAAGTAAAGCAGCAGTTGCCAGAAATCAGACAACAGTAGTGTCGAGGTAATGTTTTATTGAACAGGTTACTTTTCCAATTTTAAAAGACTTTTTTTTTTTTGTCATAGCGCTACATATTTCATTCAATATTGTTACAGTACATGCCCAGAAAGGATGTCGGCATACATTTTGGTCTACTTTACACCCCAGGCTGTTCCAGTTAGTGGAGATCTCAATATGCCAGCATATCATGTAGCTAATTGTGCTCTTCCAACAACTTAAGGAAGCTCTCTTTTAATGTGATTTTAATGTGTCCTTTAAACACAGGAAAGTCCTCCAAGTTTATTAATGCAGAGTCTAGCAGAAGAAATCGAGTGGCCTGCAGAGACCTCGACCCCATTCAGCACCTTTGGGATGAGCTGACCTGCTGACAGTCAGTCAGACCTTATCACTCAACATCAGTGTGCGACTTCAGTATTGCTCCTGCAGCAGAATGGGAACAAATCTCTGCAGCCAGCTCGTAAAATCTTGAGGAAACCTTGACACTGCAGCAGATGTAATGTGCATGGATCTAAAAGAAGATGCTCTAGGTGTTCCAGTACCTATATACTTTTGGAATACTACATATTGACATATTGTAGCCCAATCACGTCTTGTGATCTCATACGTGTGCTGGAAACTATCATATTCCTCACTTTCAAAGGTTTATGTCTGAATGACTTTACCTGCTCTTTTTTCCTCTCTGCTCAAACAAGGCTGTGCATTGATGAACACACCTAACAGTGCCTCTAGTTATCAGCTTAGCTGATTCTGTGAGCTAATCCAGGTAGGACGCCGTCCTGATGTGTTCAAAAACATTTTAAATGTTGCTCTGCTCCTTCCGTCTATTTAGCTTACTGCGACATGGTCAGGTTTAATATAATCTGTGCCATTTTGAAGCAGCAGAAGCCTGTTTTGACGCTTTTCTCCAAACCAAATGCTGGTTTGCTCTTTGAGATTTTATCTCCTGTGAGAACAAAGCTCTTTGAACAAGCCGTTTTCACATTCACATACACAGCTCCAGCATTTTTGAATATCAGCGTCTAAATGTTTAAAGTGTGAATCTCAAGTCACAGCACCAGTCTTTAATTTTAGTTTCACTCTAAGCTCACATCTGACAGCTCTCTCTGTCAAGGACGTACCGACTCTGATCACAGATTCCCATTTCTGAATTTCTAAGGTGATCACTGGTTGGCTTTTGAGCAGCTGGTACTTTGATCCATTCCTGAAACATCATTTAAGCCTAACTAACTTTACACTGGATATTACTGTATTTGCATCACATCAGTGTTCTTATCCTTGGATGAGATTGTCATATCCAGGAAAATCCATGTATCTTCGCCATGTATTTTTTAAAGCCTTTTTCACTTTGTAACCATTTGTAGTTTTCAGTTTGATTCGTACTTATGAGCTTACATAAGGATTTTAATACCACTCTCATGTCTGTCCCATCAGTATGAAGGTTAGCCACAGACTCCATTCAGCCTTTAAAATATTCACAATACTTTGATCATTCAGTTTCATCATTCAGTTTGTTACTCTGCTTTTTGTTATGTTTAATTTAAGAGATTTTCACCTTCAAAATCAAGTGTTTTTCAACTTTTTAAAGAGTGTGGAGGAATGGTTGTTTTTTCAATATGCACATAACAGGCATTACATTTTTGCCACACAAGGACTCTTTTATAATGCCAACATATGCAGTCAGGCCAAAGGGGAAAAAATCACTAGCTGGATTTAACTAAGCAAACAGGTAAAATCCTTCCATCACATAATCAGTGCAGTGGCTGATATATTTTGATGGGCTACAGGTTATTTAACCCAAACTGATGCAGTGAGTAGCTTTTCAACATAAGAAAAGAATAAGAATGTTGGAAGGCATATTATGTGATCATGGAAAAGATGCTATTTCATTTCAGAAGGGACAAATTAGCGACCTACATCAAGCAAAGAAAACAAGGAGAGTCTTAAAGCTACTAAAGTTGGATTAATAATGGCTTTAGCACATTATTAAAACTTGGAAAGATAGTAGTGAATCATTTTTCAGGAAAAAAAATCACTGAATGAATAATCAAACCCATTAAACTCATGTTTAATAGAGAAATTAAAAGCATTTACACACAATATGAAGAGAACTCAGGGAATTGATGCTGAACAGCTGTGTGGGCTTAAGAAAGCAACTTATCACTGAGGCTAATCAGTGATTCCCTCTGATTCCCACTTCTGGGAAAAGTCATGGTTGGACTCAACTTTCACAATGTTGTTTGTCTCATACGGGTGTTTAAAGTTGGGTTCCTCCCATCTAGACCTGTCAGCACAGCTGTTACACTTTTATTACACTTCTTGTAACCAAGTCGCAGCATTTACTACTTTAAACCTGGTGCTTACTTTAGAGGTTACTTTTGATACGAGGTAATAGTCACTGGTCTTTTTGTACAAACAGAGACCCTCTGTCCTTCCATCTTTTAAACATACACCAAAGGAGCCAAGAAGGCAGTTACCAACAATCCATCCTGATAAAAAAACAAGACTTTTCTTTTTAAAAAAGTTTTATCCATCAGAAGATCAGCAAAATATTGCATTTTGATTTATTTCAAACGTGCTTGCAGAGAAGGGGGTTCAGTGGTTGGCAGGAAGGCTGACATGCTGGTTCATGCTGCAGTAGTCCCATCTACCTGCCTGTGTGGACTCTGTGTGGAATGCAATCACACCACAGGGCTTAGATAGCTCCACAGATCCACGCTGCCAGAAGCCAATGGAATAAATAGTTTTCCTTACCGGATTACTGCGGTGACGGTATTCTGCTTACATGAGTACAATTCATTTTTCCAGGCTTCTGGGGAGAGGAATGTGAAAACAATAAAGTGGAAGAGCGCGAGATATCGCATCTCATAAAAATCTGGGGAAATTCATGGACAGATACGGGACGGAGGCTGAGAGAGGGATGGACCAGCCGGTGATATATGTTCAATTCCAGTTATATGACTCAGCAAAGCGGCTTCATTCAGTGGAGGGACTATTTTATTCTGTCACCAGCTTGTGAGATGAAGATGTTTCTTTTTTTGACAGTAAATATAATTTGGGTTGTCGACTTCCTCCAGTGTGCTCATAATTTAAAACCGCTCTTAAATGTCTGCTTTTGCAGTTGGAGTCTGGTTCAGCAAGTCATAAAATGTTAGCCCATTTTTTATTTTTTTTAAAGTGGAAAAACACAGACTTTACTCACATTTTACATATTTATTAAGGCATACGTCAGAAAAAACTGACACAAAGGTAAATAAATAACTGAAATAGGATTCCAACACGATCCCACTTTAAATAAATAAATAAATACCTTTACAAAATAAATGTACTTGTATTTTGAGTAGTCATATTTGGCCTGTCTTACCTCAGCATTCTTGAGAAATGGAAATTTGCTGAAGTAGAACTCTACCTTGCCAAGTTCAGGATTACATCTAAATGCCACTTTGAGTCAGCACACTGACAGTATATTTTAAGATTCTTAAGACAGAGATCTGAAGATACACAACAACATAAGTTTTATCTGATAGTTGCAGCTGGCCAGTTGGCAAAGGGCCAGGTTATTTAAGCTGCTGTATGTTCGCCACCCTGTGCAAGCCACTTTGCAACCCCCTTAACACAACAGCTCCTTCTTAAATGCTATTTCAGACTTAATATTGCATCTGTTGTCATTCACGCCTGCTGGATCTTGATGCCACTCTCCCCATTTTCTGGCTTTTTAATCAATTTTAATGGTACAGAGACATACCAGAATTTCTCAGTTGAGCTGATGAGCTATTGAGTTGGCGAGTGGAAGGCTGACAGGCGGTGGCAGAATGAACGGAGCAAGGCGACGAGGCAGTGCACGCAAGAAGGCAGCGGGCCTGAGGCACAGGAAGGCGAAAAGAGTTCCAAACTAGATGCAAAACTAAAGCTGGCCAGTGTGCTGTGAACGGGCTGGCAGACTGAATGATCTGGCAGGGAATGGAGAGCAGAGTCGTTATATTAGCATTGCATGATATGCAAAAGGACAGCGGGTCAAAGTCGTGCATTTGAGGAAGCAGCAGGAGTGTATTGGAGTGCCACACCCAAACAGAAAGATGATATTGTATATACAGAATATGACACTGATGATGCTTCCTTTTGGCTTCCAATTATATGACCTGGTTCTCTGGACTCGTCAGCCTTTTGTATAAACTTGCAAAGGTGTAAACGCTCAATAAAGACACACTCCTGAAAATAGTAAAGGGTCAGAGAGCAGCTGGATTCTGTGTTCATCTGTAAAACCAAGATTTAAACCAATATAATATTAGAGCGATATTGAAGACAGCCTGATTCGCTGGCCCGCGCTCCACGCACTTCTTACTGTCTTGAATATTTTACCCAACAGTAGGAAAGTGTTACAGAGCATGTACGCAGTGTTTTCATCCCTCAAAGTAACGCTTTAAAGAGAGAACTTTGAAAATTATCTCTGCACACAAATTCCCCTAACCGCTGTCAGCAGAGCATCCACTCTCCTGTCTCTTTATTTGTAATAATTTACATGCATATGGAGGGATGGGAAACGAAACAGTGAACCTTTGTTGTGGGAGCTGGTTTTGATGCTCTAATGAATGGCTCTCTCATCCCTGAGATGCAGTTTGCGAATGTGACTTGCAGCTTGTGGCTGACACATTGGGGTGACACAATGAGATGAGGCTTGTGGAAAGACGGGCGAGCGAAGAACCCAGATAAAGCTGCTCCGCTGAGCTGCCAGCAGGGGGTCTTTGAGCTGTCTCCAGGAAAGGAACGGGGAGGGTGGGGTGGAGGAATTTTGGGAGGCACAGCTCAGAGTAAACAGTATCTGCCGAAAAACAACAACAGCAACAAGAATACTCCCTAATCAAGTGGGTTTATTGAAATGCAAAGCCTCGCTCCTTCAGTTCCTCACGAAAAACTCGCAGTGATTAAAAGTAAGAAACATTATATGCGCCATTACTCTACCTAAATTACATGTTTAAACATCAGCTAAGATTTTACAACATCATATAATTAGGCGTTATTAGTGTCACCGTGAAATATGGCACTAGACTAGTGAAGCTAGGCAGATTAATTATGTGAAAAGGCACCTCAAAGGCACGCTGGATACGAGGCTTTTCTCTCTCGCTGTTAGTGTTCTGTCTCTATGTTCTATAATCCATGTATTGCCACCCTAAATCCCAAACAGTAGTTTGTGTTAAGCCACGCAGAATTATAAAAAGGCAGCCACTGAAGGAAAGTTGAGCTTTGATATTTGCGTCGAAAGGAGTTGTACGCATCAATGTGACACCCTCTGTCACATTTTCAAGGATAAAATTAACCTTGAAAATAAAAAGCTTAAAACCCCCACATCACTTTGGGAACTAGTAAAGCTTGATTAGGAAATTAACATTACTATCATATTTGTAGTTACCAGCTATCCATAGTTTTCAGTTACATAGCTGTCTCTCTACCCTGGTAGGTAAAACATGACTCCATTGTGATGGCTAATAGTGGACGGTCGGTAGCACTGCAGGCCAAAAGTGTTATTTCTTTCAAATGTCCCGATCCAAGACTACTGGCATCATATATCCACGGAGAAAAAACGAAGATATGAAGAGAAACTACAAATTTTAGGGACTACATGTATCCAGTGGCGCCTCAAAAACAATGGTAGCGCCCCCTGCATGTATCTTACAGAATGGCTTACCTATAGGACAGACTGCTACATGTATTTTTTTAATCTGAATGGGTAATTATTGCCACTGCATGAAAGGTGAAGAACATGAAATGTGATAACTATGGATTACGTTGCTTTATTAGCATATATTTTAATAGCATATATTCCTGTTCAAAAGTAACTAAATTTGCCAACTATGACCCCTAAAGTCAAGTTCACACACCGTGGAAAAAGTGCTTCCATGTTCCATTCCTCCATTCTCATGGATGTGACAAGACCAGGACTGCTGCCTATCTTAGTCCAGAGCACTCTTTCAGAACAGATTATAAAGCTCAAGACTTTCACTTCATGGTGAAATAAAGGTAAAAGAAATTTTTTATTCTGTTTGGTGAGATATACTGCCAACAGTGTAAGTAATGCAGAAAAGAAAGTTTTACAAGCTGCTGAATTGAAAATCGTGGCCTTCTGTTATTGATGTTGTCCTTTCACCGGGATACAAAAATGAATAACTGCAATGAGACAAGAAGAAAGAGAAAGCAGTTGGATTCTAATGCTTATTATTTCCATTTCTATTCCATTACATCAAAATACAACTGCAGTATTTTATATTATATAACTTCATGACCAAGGACATAAAGTGGTATTTTACTACAGTTGAAATGGTTTGGTCATGAATCAAAAATGCACCTGTTTTATCAACATCTTGAATCAAAAACACGCTGAAAAGAATAACAAGATTTCTTTTTAAACTCACTAAAGATTAAAATGTTCAGTTACAGCAAGCATTTATTTATTTATTCCTTGTGTACATGAAAAAAAAAAGACAAGTCTGGAGAACTGCAGTTCTCCCACTTTGAAATTATATGGATAGCTTTCATGGTTTCCATAAAGTGTACATGAAATGTAGCTTCCCATTGCAAAAGTGGTATTACTATGGACATTCTTTAATTCTGCATTTTTTCTAATGACCAGGTAGGGCCACCTCCTCCTGATGCAAAAAGAAGTCAGACTCTATAAATTCTTATGGGAATATAACTCCGTTCTTCTTTTTTTTAAAAATTATATCTTTATTTGGATTGGACAAGTAGAGATAGGACAACATAAAGCATCTGCATAGCAGTGTACAAGTAACATATGAGCAGAGTCCATTCCGGGTTTTTAGATTTAGTTTAGGAGAGCAAATGATGAACAACAATAATCAGCAAATGCATATTACCCTCCTTTGGCCACTACTGTGAGAGTTGTTCACCTGCTCTCCAAAGGGAGATACTTAGAACACATTACATAAAACTATAAGCACAAATTGGGGGGAGGTCTGTGCTGCTATCATGATAAACAAGTAAATAAATAAACAAATAATAATAGTACAGAGAAGAAAAAAACAGGTAACAGTGAGAATCAAGTGAAGTCAGCTCTGGTAGGGGTAATAAATTGTATCCAGTTGTTCCAAATTTCGTAGAATTTGGCCTTTTGGTTTCTTAGCAAATATGTCAATTTTTCCATCCTAAATATCTCTAGAATGATCCCAAACCAGTCCTCTAATGTAGGCTGGACTGGGCTTAACCATCTTCTAGTAATTGTTTTTTTACTTGCCACCAAAAGTAATTGTGCCAACTTAATCTCACTCTTACGCTCCAGAAAGGGGATCAGACCCATATATAAGACCTTAAAATCTAAAGGTATTTGGACATTGAAAACTGCACTTAAAGAGGTCTGGACACCTATCCAAAAATTTTTTAACTTGGGACAATCCCAAAAGACATGAAAGTGGTTAGCCACGGTCGAGCCGCATTGTCTCCAGCATTGCATATGGACCCCTTTGTATCTCTCCTGGTATGGTGTCTTGAAATACCTAATGATATTTTTCCAGCCATGTTCCTTCCAGCTCATAGAACTGGATGTAGCCCACTGACAGTGCCAAATATTTTCCCATTCACCCCCAGAAATAACAATCCCTGATTCCCTTACCCATTTATCTTTGGTGTATAAAGTATTATCCTCGCTGGCACTAGAGAGAGCTTTGTATAATTTGGAGATGGATTTAGTAGGAATCGTGGTTGTGGCATTTTTCAGAACAAGGAAAAAATGCGACTCAACATCACTAAAGTCAGACAATTTGCATTCATGATCAATATATGATCTCAGCTGTAGATACCTGTGGAAATCGCATTTTGTCAAATAATGGTTATCCCGCAGGGCCTCAAATCTGAGCACAATATTTCTATGAGTAAGAGAAAGGAAAGTCGTAAGGCCGTAGGATATCCATGCTTTAAAATTAGAGTCGTGTCTATTTGGGATAAAATCTGAATCAAAAGCAAACCACCTGAAAATTTTTAACATTTTATATATCCCACAGATGCTAATTACCCTCTGCCAAACTTGGAGGGTGTGAGTTAGCCAGGGGTTCCCCAAGGTTTCCAGCCAACACATTAAACCCTTATCTGCCATAACAGCTTGTAGAGGGAGCCGGTCCACTAGGTTGGATTCCAGTTCCTTCCACCTAGCTGTATATGTTTCGTTGCACCAGTATAGGAGAGGGGTTATTTGAGCGGCATAATAGTAGTTCTTGAGGCAGGGGAGGCCCAATCCTCCCTTTTCTTTGGGGAGCTGTAGAGTGGCATATTTAACCCTTGGCTTTCGGCCCTGCCAGATAAATCTGGAGATCCACTTGTCCCACTCAATAAATTGATGGTCACACACTTCTATTGGTAAATTTCTGAAAAGGTAAAGCAGTCTGGGAAGCATGTTCATTTTGATTGCGGATATCCGGGAGCTGAGACTCAAAAGAGGGACCAGATTCCATCTATGCAGATCATCTTTTATACTTACAGATATTGGCTCATAGTTTGCCTGGAAGAGCCCAGAGAGGTCTGCAGTCAGGTATATTCCCAGGTACTTGATTTTCTCATTATCCCAATTTATTTTAAATTTCCTACGTAAAGCTGCAGAAGCTGTGTAATTTAAGGTCATCACCTGTGTTTTTGAAATGTTAATCTTATAACTTCCCAAAATCAGTTATGGTAGACATCAACTCACTAAAAGACCTCTCTGGGTCCTCCAGGCAAACCAATACATCATCGGCAAACATTGCTACTTTATGTTCAACTCCTGATAGTGCAACACCCTTAATGTTATCATTTTGTCTAATCGATTGGCCTAATGTTTCTATGAATAAATCAAAGAGAAGTGGCGAAATTGCACAACCCTGTCTACAGCCACGTTCCAGGATAAAGGGTTTAGAGAGATCGCCATTCACCTTAATTCGGGCTGAGGGTTGAGCGTAAAGACCTTGAATTATTCTAATAAACTTATCTTGAAAGCCAAACTTCCCCAGAACCTTGTATAGAAATACCCATCTGACGGAGTCGAAGGCTTTCTCGGCATCTAAACTTCCTATTATTGATTGAATTTTATTTTTTTTTATTTGAGTAGAAATGTGTAATATTCTCTTAATGTTGTCACTTGTTTGTCTATAATGAATAAAACCAGTCTGATCTAAATTGATGAATAACTCCGTTCTTCATGTGAAGTTTGACTTCAAAAAACGTGATTTTGTAAATTATGATTTCGTGGACAAACAGTAATGTAAAAAAAAAGATTATAAAGAAGTCTATGCTTCTTTCCCCAAGACCACGTGAGAAACTGGGACTGTTGTGGAGGGCCGTACCAGTAAGCTGAAGTCCGTTCTGCTCAAAATTTATTTGACCTATTTATAAACTTATTGTTGTAAGCTTACCACACTGCCAAGCTTACAAAGACAGAAAATTAATACTGAGCAGAATTGAGTTCACATTATCGGTGCGGCCTTCCACAACAGTCCCGGTTTCTCACGCGGCTCCTGGGGTAATTGCCCACCCCTGCTTTAAGGCAAGCCTACTTTGTGATAGAAAAGTTGCCCATGTGGTGAGTCCTCATGTGGTTTTTCACATAAAAGGTACAAAAGATGGTTGTAGCTACTGTCACACGGTCCACCGGTTCCTGAAGTCGTCTTTTAATGTTCAAAGATGAGAATTTCCTTCATCTGGAAGTCTTCTTATTGCTTTAATTATTCCTAAGTCTTGGTAATGGTGTTTCCCAAGCTAACTGGTGATGTCAAAATAGCTATGCCCATCTTTTCTAAGTCCAGCTTCAAACCTATAGTAGAGGCACGAGTGTGGCAGGCTCTAAAACTTCTATTCTAGTTCCTATGAAGACTGTCTAAACCTGTTTCCCACAAATCCCACTGACTTCTAAAAACAGGCATGTGAATGTTTTACAAACAAAAAAGGTTTAGCTGACGAGGAACACAACCCCAAAAGTACATACCACCTAAAAACGATCAGAAGAATCCCACACACAGTTTAGTGCCGTCGATGTGGAGGCTTTGCACTGTTTACACTGTTTTTAACTAAATGGTGATGCAGCATTAGACCTGTTTACCGTTTGGGCTTATGCTTCCCTTTGAAGCCCTTATAACTGTAAAATCAGGTCAGATCTCCAGGCTCCGCTTATTCAAGTCGAGTACCACCACAGTATTTTACCAAGACAGAAATATTGTGCCACTTCTGCTATAAAGCATGCACACAATATATTGTCTATGAAGTGTCAGCACTGAGGTCTTATTTTCCTCTCTGGCTCAGAATCTTCCTTTTTTGTCTTCTTCTTCTTTACAGCCGGATCAGCACTCCGCTGGGAAATCCTTTGTTTGTTGTCCTCGATCACAGACATGTATCCACAGGAGGCTGAGCAATTTATCCCGCACCATAAACATGTCTTATTGGAAGGAATAACAGCCACCTAAATTTGAACACCAAGGAGGAAGTGCTTTTCATGCACTGGAAAAGAAAATTGAGTCATAAACCCAAATATGTCTGATTCAGTGCATTTAATCATCGATTGCTCACAAAATTGCAAAGCTGAACTGGGGTGTAACAAATTAAATCTTGATCTTCTCTGTTTTGCCAATAACTTGTGATTACAGCCTTTTATGTCTGCTTGATGAAACTGATTAACACGTCCTGCTGCTTTCAAGTCTCTGCTCGGGATCCCTTGTTGCTGTGATCTCAAAGTTACTGTGACAGGCACTAACTCATAGAACTACTCAGAAATACTGAGAAGTTTCATATCTGGACTTTGACGTGGTCAGTATATGCGCTATATGAAGTTAAGGGTGGACTCTTTGGCCACTTGGTAAAGCTATTGCTTGTTTACTGATTCACTTCACACAGACCACTGTTCACCAGCTAGTCGCACATTTTATTTCTCTGTTGTTGGATCTGGGAGCATACAGTGGGTTTATTGGGTTGATAAGAAGAGTAGCAATGAACCAAAGCAGTAAAGTCACAGGATATAAAGTAAAACAGTGAGCTGAAAATACATTAAAACACCCCACAGCGCTGTGGGGAACTGCAGACTTGGAGAAAATTCACACTTACTACGCAAGTGGAGCTGTCCTTCATCCTTTCATCATGAATAATGACACATTAGACATCTTGCGTTTAAACTGCCATGCCTCTTTAATGTCTCACAAGAAAAAATCGTTTTTTCCCCGCTGCTGGTGAGGGCACTCCACTGATTAGAGGTTCAATTCCTTTTCAAGGACGCCTCAGCTAGAGGTATGGAATATATAGAGCGGTGATAAGCGAATACATCTCATCTCTGGTTACTGCTCGCAGTCGCTGCAGAGGTTGTGAATTCTCCTTATGTGTTATAACATAAAGGTTTCAGATCATAAAAAACAAGAAGTTCCACACTGTATATGTAAATGCAAAACTAAAGCATAATAACTGAAGCCTAATAAAAAACCACGAGTACAAAGTGAGCAAGCAAAAGATTGCATGGTTCCTTATTTCAGCCTTCAATCTCACTAATAGATTCACACAAAAAATAGAGATAGCTGATAAGATAATGAAAGTCTCTGCAGCTTTTCTGGAGGGATGGAGTTTTGATGATGTCTAATACATGAGTCCAAATCTGTAATGGGTGTTCAGCTGGATCAAAGCATCATTTTCATACCTTCTGCTCTGTTGATGAGGGTATTAAAGATAAAGATAACAATGCGCTTTATTTATCCCTAAGTTGGAAAATTCCTTATGTTTGTCAGATTTATTATCCTTAAAAAGACCATTGCCATAGGGATGAAAATGGTTTCAGGATAGGATAAAGGTAATCACAATATGATTCATGGTTTCATATTTTTCCTTCCATTTATCACCCTTCAATTCATCCATGTGTCAAAACTTTCTGACTCACCCTCCTGAATCTGTCACAACATCAAGACCATTTAATACAAGTGACGTATTAAAAATAGGCCATGAATATACAGGATATTTGTTTTAATCTGAGTTTAAATACCTGGGATCAGCCATCAAAGGCAATAGACAATGCACATGTGAGGTGAAGCAGAGATCGCAGGCAGGGTGGAGCAGGTGGAGATCAGTCTCAGGGGGGATTTGTGGAAGAAGGATAGCAGCGAGGGTGAAAGGGAAGGTTTACAGGATGGTCCTGAGACCTGCTATGATGTATTGTTTGGAGACGGTGGCGCTGACTAAGACTTAGAGAAAAAAGAGGCAGAGCTGGACGTGGCAAAGTAGAAGATTTGTGAGCAGGATGAACAAGACTAGAAATGAATATATCAGAGGGATAGGTGAGGTCGTGCAGCCTGGAGACCAAGTTAGACAGGCCAGGCTGAGATGGTTTGGACATGCGCAAAGGAGGGAGAGTGGATATACTGAACAAAAGGTGTTGAAGATGGAGCTGCCAGGGAGCAAGAAGAGATGAAGACCTCAGAGAAGAATCATGGATGTAATGAAGGAGGACATGCAGAGGGTTGGTGTGACCAAGGAGGATGCTAGGGATAGGGTGAGATGGAGGCAGATGATCCACTGTGGCGACCCTTAAAGGAAGCAGCTGGAAGAAGAAGAACAAGAGGAAGACAAATATGTGTAAAGTAATTTGCCATGGGATTGTATAACAAACCTTATAGCTACATGAATATATTGTGCTTTTATCAGGAGCTATGTTATACACATTTGCTGCTCTATCTAGAACACCAGAATCAGCCTGCCCAGTTTAAAAGGAGAGCTTCACTGATTTGTTTTTGGGCTACATCGAACAGAAGAATAAGATATCAAGCTTTACTTGGTTGACAGAACAATTAATTGGTGGTTTGGAGTGTATTATTGCTTCATCAGAACTGCTTGCTGGGCATCCCAGTAGCTTCAGAAAGCACCAAATCCCCACACCTTTCTCGTTTCATTCAGGAAAAAGTCACACTGCAGTAAAATGGATCATCTCTAAACCAGATTTCTTGTATTGGGGACAAACCACATTACTTTCATGTGCTGAGCTTTTTTTTTCAGGGTTTTAAAATCACATAAAAACCCCCACAGAGAGCTGCGTGCAAGCTGCATAATCACTGGGATACAAAGTGGGCTTAAATTTTAATGCTGTTAGTTTTACTCCTCAAAACAAGTTGAAACTTTAAAGAAAATTGATGGGTTTGTGATTGAACTCTCAGCGTCTGCAACATTTCATCTAGATGCAAGTGGCGCTGCATACAAATTTGTAAATTGATCTGTGAGGAATTTCTGATTTATTACAATTCCCAAAGCAGCTTGTATTAGACAGGTGCAAAACGTGTTTTCTAAATGAGCAGTCTCAGCTCCATTCAGAAACCCTCGTAAATCAAGCAAAGTGAAAAATGATCGTAACCATCAAAGGTTCATTAGTAAATCTAATTTTTTTAAACAAATGAGAGATCAAGCAATCACACAAGCCTTCGGGACGTGAATTCACTATAATATATTAAAGGCTGAGCACACTTCCTAAGAAACTGATCAATCATCTTACATCCAGTCTAACAGGTCAGCTTATGAGCGACCTTAAAAATGTCAGATACTTACCTTGTTAAAGTAGGAGGAATTGTGTGACCTTCCCTAAAGCATCTTAACTTTCTAAATCGCTGCTGTCTCCGGAAACTGCAGCGATTGTCTTAATCTTCCCAGCATACTCCAACCTCTTGATTCATCGCCTGATCTGTGTATCATGACGTTTTCTTTGTGGAGCAACAACTGGCTCTCACAAGCCTGATGCAACTTTGTCATTTGAGTTTTTTTGAATTTGAGAAGTGATTTATGTTCAACTCTTATATTTAGTCCTTTGAGTATGATATTATTTCTCAGTGCTTCTGAGTTTGTCTTTGCTTCTATCGTTGATAGGTCGATGATATTATTTACTTACTGAGTACAGTCTGTCCCAGTCTCTACTCTCCTTCTGTCTGTGTCAAGCTCATGTGTCTTAGTCTTTGTCAGTATCAGCCATTTCCTGTTTTATTTTGGTAAGCTCTTCTATTCATTCTACTTCCCCTTCTAATTATCTGTGATTAGTTTCAGCTGTCCTCCCACCTGCTGCCCTTTCCCTCATTATCCTGTGTTTGTATTTATCGTCTCAGTTTCCTTCTGCTCTTCGTTGTGTCCGAGTTGTGTCCTCTCTCGTGTCCTCTCTCGTAGTTTGTTCTTTCAGGTAATTTGTAGATTTGAGTTCCTTGGGGGGGTTTTGAGCTGCATTATATTATACTTAGTTTACGTTCAATACTTCTTTTTTAAACTTTGCAAGTTATTCTGACTTCTGCCTGCCACACAGCCACCTGACAACAGGCGGCAGTCAGACACAGCATGAAAAGTAGTGAGCTGCGATGGGAGTAGGTTGCAAAGCAGCTTGCAGATATGCAGCATCTATAGGCGGGCTGAAGTGGCTTAAATACCAAAACCTATGTGAGAACTGCCAGTCGCATGTGTGGATGAGTACCAGCAGAACAATGGAAATGAGGCGTTATCAGTTGATCTGCCAAGATTGAGGATTAGCATGACTTTCTGGCTTCTCTTCCTTGATGAGCACAGAAAACAAGAGCTATTCACTGACAAGAAATGGTTAAAACAAAGAGGAGCATATTGTTTATTTACCGAAATAAAGCATTAGGTTTATTCATAATGCCATTGTAAAGTCAACAAGGGAGTCCCTTTTATCCTTTCTGATAAAATATACCAACCTATTACATAATAAAGTAAATATTACAGATGGGTTTAAAGTATATAATAATTTTTGTGTTTTCTGATAATAGGACAAAATTAAAAGAAATAAAAGAAATGTGTGTAAGGGATTTAAGTGGGGTGAAAAGAAAAATGGTAGACTATTTTTAACCCCACAGAGTAGCTGGTACTAATCTTGATACTTAAGACCTCATGAATATCTGTGAAACTGCTTAAACATGCCAGAAAGTGGACGGGGAGGCAAGCGATATTACAATTAGCTTTACAAGGTAACAAGCTGAGGTTACAGAACTGCAGACATAGAAAGTCATGTGAGAGTTATGAGATACAGATAGTCAGAGTTCTCAAATATCAAGTTTACACAATAAATACTAAGGATACAAAGGACATAAACATTTCCCCTTCGTATTAGTCAACTTCAGCATTGTTCTGTAGTGGAAGAATGAGAATCGAGCCTTCCAGGTGTGAGCAGACTGACAACAAGCCAGTCAACAGCTGAGTCTGAAAACAGCTGCAGCTACCAGCCACTGTCCAAAACACTGTAAAAGTCACAAAAAAGAAACTCTGCATGCAAATGCAAAAAGTGAAAATAAAGCATAATCTACATTCTTACTCCATAGCCACAACATATCATCGGTATTAAAAAAAAAAATCTGCATTTATTTAGGCCAATTATTTTAAGTTACACTGCAAAAGCCGAATAAAACACAGTGGCAAAACTTACGATTCCCTGGAGCAGGAGAAGTTTATGTGAAACTTCCACTAGTTACTGAGACACTTCCAGAGGCCATTTGAATTGTAGACAGATGAGAATGGAAAAGCAATCTTCCACAGCTGCTCTGAAATATAACTGGAGCAGGAGCAGTAACTTACAGGCCATCAGCTGGCTTGTAAAAGTTACGACCGCAGGCACTTCAGGCATGCACGGTTTAACAAGCACCTAATGAAAAAACCTACATACAGTCTCTCACAATAATAGCTGCCCATGTAGATGCTATTCTTCCTCGTGAAAGTAAACCAAAGGAACACAAACAGATCAATGGTCACTGCTGTCAGAGTCTTCAGGGTCAAACGCTGATCCGCTTGGATTTCAGGTCGTAGCGGTGGCATGTGAGGCCACATAAAGCAAAGCCAGGAGATTTTATCTGTCTTCAACTATCTGCCCTCGAGACGATGGTTATGCTGGATAAGACTTGAACCGTCTGAACGAAACTGAGATCATGCCAGAGCAATAACAGCACAAAGGATTAAGACACAGAGGCGATATTTGTACCTTTCAGAATGATTCTGTGTAATAAAAACATGAAAAACAGAAGTTTTTTAAAAAAGAAAATCAAAAACAGAAACTTTAGCTGTATTACTCGCATGAGTTTTTTTCCACATTTTTATATTAAGCTCCATAAATGATTACTCTCTGGAAAAACGGTATTCTGTAAGTCTAATAACGGGCTCAGTTAGGAAGATAAATGGCAACAATAAAAGAATATTAGAATTGTTCACTTCAGTCATCGCTGTGCCACATGGGAAATTTGACATGGCAGAAAAAAAACACATAAAAAAAATGACTTATTCATGTCTCTTATTCATCAGTTTGACAATTACTACCAAGTTCTTCCATGTTTGAGCTTGAAAACTCAAACACAGGAAGAAAAAATAAAGATCTTGCATCACTTGTCCTCAAACCTTTATCTGGTCAAATCTGAGGAAATGGAGTAAAAATAAAGACACACTATCCATATCTATAGCTATATGGAGAGATAAAGATAGAGATTCAGATATCTTGTGTAGCTTACTGATCAGCGTCTGAAAGATGCAAGCGCACAGCTGCAGCGGTAAACTCAAGTTCATACAAATAAAGCACATTAGGTGGTAAAAACAGAGCTCAATATTTTGATACCAAACTGGGTCATATACTCCTCCTGTTAAAGTCTGTAAACAGTGGTCCCTTTACAGTGGAAACCAGCTTCTCCTGTACACAAATAAAACTCTAATATCTGTGTTTCCACGCAGTGATGCATGTGGTATACTGACTCAAATAACCAGAGCGGCGACTGCCAACACAATCACTTCTCTGCACTCACAGTCTCCAGTCACGGCTGCGCTACGATGGAAAACAACCACAAAGAAGAGAGACAGACAAGCAGCAACCATGTTGACCTGACACTTGGTTCACAGCAATGTTCCGCTCTGTGCTGAGCCGGAGGAAAAATCCATATTTACATCCTGTCCTTGTCATCCAGTCAGACCCAGATGCAAGCTCCACGACTGATTAAAAACACCAGAGGAATACGTCTTATTCTAATAATATTAATAAAACAGGCTCTCTTTAAATATCATTACGTCCAAACAGCAACATCCATCCATCCATTCGCTTCCGCTTATCCTTTTCAGGGTCGCGGGGGGCGCTGGAGCCTATCCCAGCTGTCATAGGGCGAGAGGCGGGGTACACCCTGGACAGGTCGCCAGTCTGTGGCAGGGCCCCAAACAGCAACAGATTCAGAAAAACATTTTTTTTGCAATCATGTTACAATTTAATCCTCTGTGTAACATGTGTGGTTAATTGTAATTTTTTTTGTTGTTTCAGGTGTTAAACAAACAAAACAAATTTCATGTTTTCTGTCCTGAAGCTGGCAGAGACTTGTATTTGCCTGCTAACTGAAAGCGCTGAAGCTAACATGTAATCATCATGTAAAAACCTATTTTTAAAGTTCTCAGAGTTTGTTGATGCAACAGAAACTCCATTTAAACTTTTCCTCCCAAATGACTGTCAGTGACCTTAAGCACAGTTCTCCACAGAGCCTGAAAAATCATCAGCAGTGATGGGTGTGCGTTTGGGATTTTGGAGGCTGGTTGGTGGTTCTAAATGATAAATGCACGAGAGTAATTTTATCTGTTTGTTTATTAGTTGGTTATTCATTAAAACAAAACAATAATGGCACATTTAAATACCCATAAATTAATAAGGACAATCCTTTGTGTTCTGTTGTCAGAGGAACATATTTTATAAATAGCTTTGTTTAATACATACAGACTGTCCCATGCATATTATAAACGATACACACTAATATATTTTCAGCTTGTGAGTGACCTTCAGTGAGCTAATTCACGAGGTCTTATCATACACCAGGGGTTTATCCCTTATTCATCAGACCCCAACCCCAACATTCACTTAAGCCAACCTTGAAAAGTTGGTCGATATGAATCGTGAGTAAAAAAAAAAAAAAAAAAAAAGTGCCTTTATGAGTACTCCAATTGTCTCACAGCTCATATATCTGGGACACTGGCTGCCAACAATATAACACAATTATATTTAAAAACAAACTCCTCACTGTGAAACCTTCACTGAGAAATAACTGTGTTGGTAGTCCAGCCCATGATTCAAAAGCTTGTAGGGCCCCCTAACAGCAATAACTCTATCAGTCTCTCACATCACTGTAGAGGAATTTTGTCCCATTCTTCTTTACAATGTTGCTTCATTTCATTGAGGTTTGTTTATGAGATCTGGTTTTGACTGGGTCATTGCAACACATTGATTCTTTCCTCTTTCAGACATTGTTGTAGATTTGCTCCTGTTTGGTTGAATCAATGACTGCCCAGGCCCTGTGGCTGCAAAGGAAGCCCAAATCACCAGCCCACTGCCACCGTGCTTGACTGTTTTCCCACTCTGGCTTCCTCTGTCCAAAGGACATTGTTCAACGAGTATTTTGATTTGTTCAATGCAAATCAGAAAGCAAACCTAAGCCATGCTCCCATGCTCTTTTTAGAGAAACTAGGCTTTCTGCTGGGAACCTTTCCAAACAGGACGTAGCTGTTCAGTCTTTTCATAATTACACCATCATGAACTTTAAATTGTAACATGCTAACCAAAGCCTGTGGAGTCTGAAATTTAGCTTTGGGGTTTTTCAGTTTCTTTGACATTTGGGATGAATTTGCTGGGACAACCACTCATGGAAAGATTGTGGTATTGTGTTAACACACAGCTGAATGCTCCAGACCAACAAATGCCAAAACTTGTTTTTTTTTTTATAGAGGTGCTCAAACTTCTTGATGCTAGGTTAATCAAGAGTATTTGATTAGCAACACTTGTCTGCTAATCAAATGCTCTTAATCAAATATCTTCCTAATTCTAATGAAAGCAGTGAGAGTATTTCATTTTTCCTTGAAAAACTTTTTCTCACTTGACTGTAGAGTGTATGTTGGAAAGCTGTTAAACAATACTGTCCCCTGTTGGTGGCGTCTGCCTAACTGAATCACCTTGACACAATAATACAGCACATAATCTGGACTTTACAAAAGAAGCGGACAGCGGTTTTATTTAAAATCTTATTTAATATTAAATACATTACTCTATAAACATAACACTTATCCACATATAAAAGCATGTATCACTATTTATACTCAGGTCCTATCAAACAAACTATATATATCCAGGAACAATTGAAAAAGCTCCCATTCTATCCTCACATTGTAGCAGTGATTGTCACAGCATTTCCTTCACATTGACTGGATCATATCAGACAATCAGTACAAATAAAATCCATCCTTTAACTTTATTGCTAAGCTCATTATAAATGAATGCTTGCAACTTCACAGGCCCGTTATCACCATTTTGCTGAATAGAGACTTTCTTTCTTGAATTCTTAAATGTACAAATATGTACAGCTAAGTTAAAAAACTGTTGGTTTACATCGGTGAGTTGTGTACTGATATTTCTGAGATGAGAGGCATAACAGTGAACACCGACCACACCCTTTTCATATGGAAATGTTGGAGCAGGACGTGAAACTTCTGTGCTGGTAAATTAAAACCAAGACTGAACTACCATGAGCTAGAAAAAGCACAAATACAGTAGCTTGGCTGCGCTCAAAGAGGCTTAATTGTCCTCCATTACAAATAGGTGACCTCAAAGATGACACACGTAGTGTAAGACTGTAGCCACCAAGAGAATTCATTCCTGCACCTTTGATTTCATTTTGGAGGTTCTGGGTTTAGGATTGTCCGACTCTGCGGGCTCTGGGGATCCCGGAGGATCGGAAGGTGGGCTGGGGGCTTCCAGTACATCATCTTCTGGCTCTCCTGCATTGGAAGGGCCTCTGGATACCCCTGAAAACGACAAACAGAATTCATGCAGGTTTGTTTCGCTACAAGCTTATCAGAAATCTTTTACTTTCTGATGAGACGCATGGGGTTCATTAATGCTGAGTTCTGCAGCATTAGTCAGGAATAGCCAGTGTGACTGGTCCCAGGCTGTGAATGTCTATATTATGTCACACGGTACAGAACACAATTTAATTAATCTCTGTGCAGATGTGCCGATAGTACCAGATGTTTCTAAATCCAGCTGTAAAATACATACACATTCAAGTTGGTTGGTTGCCAAACAATGGCTGGTAATTGCTGGTTGTTAGGGACTACATAGATGCCAGAACTGTGGAATTACATAAAATGCCAATGTCACTGAATATGGATCTATTGTTCTGGTGATATTTGTTACCAGCTACACATGAGTGGGAGAAAATGCAGGCCATTGGCTCCAGTGAAGAAAAGCACTACTATCCACTTACCTTTGAGAGCTGTAAGCCGCTGCAATCACTGCATAGTAGCCTTGAATTCATAAGCTTACCTGTGTGTCATTTTTCCACACGATTGATTCTCTTTTGTTGCCAAGAATAGAACATACAGCACACAGGCAATAGGTTGACTTCGTTTTTTCCCCACATATCCCATTTCGCCTTACCCTGTATATACAATCTGCTACAGCAGTGAAGGCACGAGCCTTTGAATATACAGGGAAGTGATATTTTCAAGTTCTCCTTTTGAATGAAAAAAAAAGAGCTTTGGTGTGACGCAGAGAGGTGGAAGCTGCAAAACATATCATCACCCACACTGCCGGCGTTACACTGGACTCCTTGGAAGTCGTTTTGAGTTTGCGTTCAGAACAAATGTAAGCGAGAGATTCGGTTTGACTTTGATGTTTCAGGTTTTTAACAAACGTCCCCTTCATCTTTGATCAAAACAGCACAAGAGAGGCTTCACCGTGGAGGCGGATCATGAAATATTGCTTTAAACGAGACCATAACTGGTCGTGTGTACCTGTTGACAGCTGAATGTTTTTGCTGTAGCTTGCGGCTGAAGACATGGCCTGACCCAGGACTTGGTTAGTACCGAGGGGAGCACCGGGGGTTTTGGTGGCTGCTGCAGAATTTGGTTTTGATTTGGAGTCCTTGCCTGGTTTAGTCCACACCAGTGCTTCTGTCACCTGTAGAGCAGCTCCCATCTTCTGAGCCATGTCCATTAGCTGTTAGGGATTAAAATGTGTTGCGTTGGAACAAAGAATGACCACTAACTTCAGAGACATCATTGATATCAGGATCTGCAGTACCTCAGGATCAAATTCAAAGTTGCTACTGCTGTCTCGGAGTATGTTGACTTTCCTTTCCATCTCCTGGTATTGATCCAGAGCTCCCTTCTTGTCTCCATGATTATAGAGGAAGATTGCAAAGTTCAGGTTAACCAGGGGGTTGGATCTGTGGAAAATTGATCACCAAGAAGAGGGGAAAAAAAAAAAAAATCAGTGATCTGATACAGTTTTAAATTCAGATCAATGGGAGTTTCAAGGTTTTACGTAGGACAGGCTCACTCGTCCAGAGTCACAGCTTGCTCGTAAGATCTGGTGGCGTTCTCGACATCCTCCAAGTTGGTCAGAGCAACTAAAAATGAGACAGGAATTATTTTGTCACATACAAGCCCTTTTCAATTTTCAAATCAAATGTAAATGTGCTCAAGCTGCTGAGGATGAATAGATTTAATGTAAATACGAATACATTTATAACCCCCCCAAAATCCTTTAAGCAGCGACATTTTCAGTAAAGTGCTATTTAAAAAGCTACCCCTGTTTTTGCCATCATAGATTTTCTCTTCAGGCAGAATTAAATCATGAAGGATTTGTCTGTCTCACTCACTCCGTACCTGCCAGCAACATGTAGAGCTCCCCCATTCGTGGATTCAGATTGATGGCTGCGCTGAGGAAGTGGAAGGCAGAGGCATACTGCTGCATGGTGAGGTGTACCAGACCAAGGTTGTACAACACTTTCCAGTCAAAAGGAGACAAGTAGTGGGCCCGCTTCAGGCAGCTGATGGCCTGTGGGAGACGTGAAGTTAGGAGAGAGAAATTGTCAGGACCTTTAGGTGAGTATCTTAATAATATATGAAGAAGAACAAACAGGAACAACAGATTCAGGAACATATGTAGAAGTTTCCTGAAGAGGGAATTGTGCCAGACCCTCTGAAGGTTTTAGCCAAAGAATAACCACCAGAATTGTAATGAAGTTATGTTTTACAGAGTTTTGGGGGGTTTGATTTCATTTTCTCAAGATTAATGAAGATTACAGAAAATGTTGAATTTGTATAGTACTCACTCATCCCCACAACATGCTGGGATTTCTAAACTAGGAAAAAAGAATTAAATGAAGTTGCCTTTCAAATTAAGATATGTTTACATTATCTATCTATCTATCTATCTATCTATCTATCTATCTATCTATCTATCTATCTATCTAAAACATATATCCCAACACCTAGCAGATACATACAGTAAAGGCAGCGTATGTGCCGTGCCCCTTCGCTGCATGCCTTCCCCCCTCTCTCTCTCTCCCCACTTTCCTGTCTATCTACGCTGTCTCTATCAAATAAAAGATAGGATAGGCACTGTATTGTATACACAAAGGGCTCCTTCAGAAACAGCAGAATTAAGTGGCTGGGCTGTGATTAAAGGCACGAGCCATGGTTGGTGTGGAAATAACACCGAGTAGGCCTTTTGTGTGTGTTGCCTTTTGGCAGTTTTCTCATCCAAACTGGATGAAAACAAGCAGGAAAAAAAACATTACTCACAGCTACATATTTCTTTTTCCCAAAGAAGCACATGCCAATGTTGTTCCACAGAGGGGGACTCTCCGGCACAGCACATGCTGCCACCCTGTACTTGTTCATAGCCACATCAAAGTCACCATGGGTCTGCATCATGCTGCCTGCAGCCAGGATGGCCTAGGAATAAAAACAATGATTAGAGAGATATTAGAGGAAGATGTAGCCTTGATGAAAGATGAAAGTCAGGCCGTAACATCTGACAGGGAATGAACTGATTTAAAAGGAACCTGGTGCACTGTCCTTGAGGAGGTGAGTAACAAAATAAGCTTCTGCCTAATTGTAATGTGTATGTACCCACATACCTTATAATTGTTGGGGTCAAAGGTGAGGGCATTCCCAAGATGTTCAAATGCTTTCTGGTATTTCCCAAGCTCAAACAAAGAGAAGATTGCTGTCATTCCTTTTTTGCTGTGCTCATCATTTATGGGCATATCATTTCATTCAAAGGTTATTTTAAAAAAGAAAAAGAAATCTGCTTACCTGCAAAAACAGCAGGCCCAGTGTTGTGAGGATTTCAGTGTTTTCTGGAGAAAATCTGAAAAAGAGATGAGCCAAAAGAATAATGTCAGTTAACCTATGCCAGCAATCATATTCAATGCATGCGCTTGTTCTTGAGCAAAGATACAGCAGCTGATATCTAGGGAATCTCGTGATTATTCAATCAGCCTTTGATTCGGTATAATTGTGGAGTATTAATTATGACCTGTGGAGGGACGATGGGGCTCAAAGAAAAACGGTAGAGAAGAGGCAGATTGGCATTAAAATAAGAATCACAGTGGTAAGTCTCATTAAAAGCGACACCAGTATTGGGGCACTTGATTAATTCATTTACCCCCAACAGGAGGCAGCCATAATGAGCTCTATTATAGACACAGATGTCATTTCCTTATTTACACCACGGCCTAATGTTTAAATATTCAACATGCGAGGAGAAGTGGAAATTAACTGCATTTATACTGAACCCAGAGTTAAAAATGTGGCAAAGCTTTAAGCGTTGAATAAAATGATTTCTGGAGACAGAAAAGTCATAAAAATAAAAACCAAGATGAAACAACTTAAAGTATGCGAGAACCTTCTGAACCAATGTTTGATGGCGGTATGTTTGAACTTCTCGACAGGATGCAATCTAAAGAAAATTGTTTGACTTTGTTGTCATAAACAATTCCTTAATGAGAACATCATTAATATTTTCAGGCCAAAAAACCCCACATTTTTCTTTTTGCTGTCAAGCAATGTTGGTATCATGCTGTGAGTGCTGGTGTTCTCATTAATATTTTTGGGAGATTTTAGTGGGACAGCCCCCATTAGACTGTTTAGGTTGGGTTTTTGAGAAATGTATTAGCTCTAATGGACTGCTGTACATGTATGTCAAGAATTTTTCAAAGTATAACACATACAGAGCAATACCCAACAACATCAAGCATGAATGGCTAACATTATATATATGCACTTACTCCACCGCTTTCTTGTACACTTCTATGGCCTTGTCGGTTTCTCCAGCCAGCAGGTGAACCTTCCCAAGCATCATGAAGGTTTTGTCGTGCTTGTTTATCTTGAGAGCTATCTTTAGATGCTCCTCAGCCTGACAGAGACAGAAGATCAAAATGATCAAATCCCTGTGGAACAACTACAATTTGTCCTGCTATAGTGTTGGTAAACTCAGCTGTACTCACATTTTTGAAGTCTTTGATGAAGAAATAGCACAATCCCAGATTATGACTGATTTCCTGGGGTGAGAAAATGTCAGATTTTACATGGATCATTTTTGCATTGCATGGGCTGAGCTGAATTTCATTTCCAAATATAAAAGTTATATAGGCCAACAGTTCTGCAGTAGCATTAGAGAAGGAAGTGGGAGTGATTAATGGTAGCACAACTTTGATAGCCCCCTAGTAAAACAGCCCTGGACGAATTTGGAGGTGCAACCACAGAGCTGATTGTGATAAATTGTTGCAAGTGTGAGAAGAAAAGGTTCAGTCAAGGTAATTTCCCACTCTAAATGTTGGCAGAATTTGTCGGTGCTATAATCTCTGCAAAAAAAAAACTTAAAGACAAAGTAGGAATTAAGAGTGTTTGCTTTCTACTACCCAGTCGTTCTCGTTGAGCCTTGCAGCTTCATGATAGAATTCAATAGCTGCTTTGTGCTTTCCCAGAAGAAATCTGAAGAAACAATAAACAACAATAATCCATAAGAGACGATAACCCATTTTAATTACTGCTTTCAGAATAGCTATTATTACAACATTAAAAAACAAACCATTCAATGAAGCTGTATTCATTTTTCTTTACAAACTAAAGGGAGGCATTACAGGTCAAGAGGATAAAACTTTACTATAAGCCCTGAACTTTCCCATTGGATTACTGATAATAGAGACAACATCTTTATAACATAACGTTAATGAAACTGTGTGTTCATATAAACTCACCTGCCACTTTATTAGGAATGCCTGTTCATCTAGTCATAAATACAAACATCACATGGCAACAACTAAATGCATTTCAGCACATAGACATGGTCAAAATGACCTGATTAAATCAAACTGAGCATCAGGATGGGGAAGAAAGGTGATTTAAGTGACTTTGATAATAGAACAATGGAAAACTGTTGCTTGGTTTGCTGAGTCTCGATTTCTGTTGCAACATTCAGTAGGGTCAGAATTGGTATAAACAACATGTAAGCATGGGTCTTGCCTTGTATGAATGGTTCAGGCTGCTGGTGGTTTAACAGTGTGTGGGATATTTCACGACCCCCTTTGACCTCTTTAGTATAAACTAAGCACCATTTAAATGAGATCTTTGTTGAGTATTGTTGCTGACCATGACCATCCCTTTGTGACCACAGGGTGCTATGTTCTGATGGCCGCTGTCAGCAGACTAACAAACCATACAAACTTCAAATAATGTCAAACTGATTTGTTAAACATGACTATGCACTCAAATTGTACTCAGATGGCTTCCACAGTCACCATATTTTAATCCAATAGAGCACCTTTGGGATTTGGTGGTAGATTTCCATCATGGATGTGCTGCAATCTGCAGTAACCATGTGATGTTATCATGTCAATATGGACCAAAATCTTAAAGCTGACCAGAGCATTAAAAAACTGGTTTTTCTCCAGTGTTTCCCCTTAAGCGCTGAAGGTTCTGGCTGTAAGCGGCCTGCAGTGTCACTGTTATCACTGTATATTTCTCCCCTGTGTCTGTCTTGTTAGCTAATGGAGAGGCACTGATGCGCTCATAGAGGCTTCAGTGCAGAAGACTCACAGTGATCGGGCCACTTGCTTAAGATTGTCTGCGCTGTTGGGATTTAAGATGGCACAGCTCTGAAACAGCTCCAGGGACTGCTGGATCTCGCCCTCAAGACGTAAGATTAGTGCTGCACAAAGAAATAAAGACACACACACAAAATAAAAGGATCTTCATCTGCTTGAGGAATTAAAAAAAAACGCATTTAAAAAAAATCAAAGGCACAGCATGAGGTCCAAAGAGCAGTTTTTGGGGAAACTAAATCATGTACTTGTGCAGCTCTGGTGTTGACTACCACAGAGGTTTTACTTGATGTAGCTGTTAAAAAAATATCTTACACATTAAAAGCGGAAAAGGGGAATGGCTGCTACAAAAATGATGGCTCACCTTGAACATATATGGCATATTCACACATCCCATTAGTCTCCTGCAGTTGGTCTTTGATGATAACCTAAAAAGGCGCAGTGGAAAGACAATTTCGAAATCCATCCAGTACTCAGATGATATAGAGGAATATTACACTCTGTTCTGTACATCTGTAGATATTAACAGACTAAGCGGAAGGAATGTATGTCATTATCGCCTTACACAAATTAGATATGCAAAGAGAACGCGTGCAGGAGTAGTCCAGTAATATATCTAACAAGTACTATTCAGAGACTTTATTAAGTGCGAAGCAGTTTCAATGAACAGCTCTGCACGCAGCGAATTAATCGGGTCTTAGACAAAGCCGCGTGCGTGTTGGGAACTCAATATCTTCATCATGTTTATCTTCACTGAGGTCAGAGTGGGTCTTTCAGTCAATCACGCTGACACTGAGCACAGTCACAGGTCAATGACAGACTATGCCGCAAACAGAACTGAGGAATGAAGGCACTTTACCTTACAGGTATCGTAGTCCTTGAGGATATAGTGCTGATGGATTAACCAGTTCCTTCTCTCCACAATAGGAAGCTCTGGGGCTGGGTGGAGGAACAGCATAAAAATCTAAATATTACAAATGAATAAGGATTTTGGGGAAAAAAACAAGAACTTTTGAGCATGTTATTGTGCAGATGATGTCTTATTTGGCTGATAGCTCAGTGATTAATCCTTAAAGAGCCCTCCTTTTGCAGTCATTAGTAAGTCTCTGATCTGACAGTTAACACAGATGTAACACTGCAACCTAAATCCACAGGCTAAATTTAAGTCAAGTCACCGAGTAGGCATGCCGCAAATCTTAGCTCGTTAGCAGTTTTTTTTTCTTTTTCTTATGAACAGATGGCTCAGCCTATTAAGAGTAATGTCTATTAGAACTATTTTTAATGTATGCCATCTTTTCTAATTTGACAGCTGAATAAATAATCCTGAAAGCAGCCTCCCCATGCAGTTGCTAGCAAGTCTTTGATGTGACAGTTAACATAGATGTTAACACTTCAACCAGAAACCCCAGGCTAAACTGTAATCAATTCACCAGCCACTCTGTAAATGTCACCTTGTAAGCAAGTTTTGCGTTACAAACTGTGCTTTTTTTCCCCTCCTCTCCCCCGTGTCTCTCATTTAATGTCTCGACAGGTTGAGATATTCTCCCTGTTGCCAGGGCAACAATGTCTCTCGCAAGCCAGGTGCTTGTGACAGAAGAGCGAGGGTATAGAGACAGAGTCATAGAGGGAGGCTGAAGGAATGAGCAGAACAATGTAAAGCCAGCTTTAGAAAGGGTTAGGTAACCTCGAGAACCGAACCACAACGCCTCCAAGTCCTCTTCCCAGTGGAGTACAACATTTCATTTTACAAGGAAACACACATAATTCCAATTCAAGCGAGTCTGATTCTGGTAATCCCGTTATCTTGCACCTACTACCTTCCTCTGAGGCTAAAAATAGGATTGAAGGCATTGTGAAATACAGTGCTAGGCTTTACCATTGACACTGGTGGGGGGGTGAGTATCGTTAACGAACTCTGAGTGTTAAAAAAAAAAATATACAGTGTGAATTACACCAAAGCTCCCCTCTGTTTTTATCTTTCATCGCCTCAAGAAGAGCTTTGCCGATCTGCTGCTAGAACTTGAGCCCATTCCAGATACTTCACGGAAATCCACTCCATCGCCGACTGTGAAACGGCACGGGCTCCACACGTTTGCCACGTCAAGACTGGGAATGGCCCTATTTGTAGGGACCCTAATCCGCTTTCTTCCTGCTGAGACAGCAATAATATTCTTGTCTCTGGGTTTCAGCTGTGGTCCTGCGGTGCTCTATGGTCCACATACATAAAGCAAGGCAGAATTTGGAGAGGAGTGATGGGATACATGGGTAACGTGTATTCCTACAACTACTGTATGAGAGAAGGATAGAAAGAAGCACAGAAGAACAGCCCAGCACGAGGTCTCCTAAATATAGTAATGTGAAAAACTTCATTGCAAAGAGAGAGTTTTCTCATTGTTATATTTGATCTGGATGAAGCTAAGGCAGCTTTGCCCTCAATGTGTTTCAACCATCTGTTAAAAGGGGATAAGAGCAGAGGAGAGGCATGCTGAGATCAAAAGACACATGGGGAGAACGTAATGAAAAATATGATGAATATTATTTTTGGAAGTTCAACCACACACACAAAAAAACCCTCCAAAAAAAGCCTTCATCTTGTCAAGTCATTTAGTCTCACATCAAGATGCTGACACTTTTTTTTTTCCTTTATCAGGAATGTGCCAGAAATGACTGTCAGTATCCTGAAAAAAATAAGGCAGACTGCTACATTAGAGTCAAGAAATTCACACTGGATTTTATTAAAATCTAACATACTGTACTATTTTTTTTAAAATTTACTTTAGATCTTTCCATTGCACAACACCTGTCAGGTATTAACACTAAGAATGCACAAACTGCCGTCCTCAAAATCTAACATAATATACTCTGCATACTACTCTGCATAGCAAAGGTAAATTTGTGTATGCCTTAAATAACCATAATTACATTTCACGATGGTAACTGCAGAATGACTGTGATTTATGGACACAATTAAGGTTTATGTCTCGTTGCTTGATTATGTCAAATCTTTAAATGTCTACATTGCAAAAGGGATCAGTCCTTGCATGTGACTGTTTTATTCCAGTCGTGATCCCAAGTTTCAGTGATGAAGTGCCAAAAATCGGCTGATATATACTTTAACACACTTTGCATTTGGAGAACTTTTTATAGAACTATTTTTGCGTATACAGTCTGTATGAGGCATAATGAAGTCACAATTCCCTGTAGATGAATCTGTGAAGTTCATGCACCCAGCTGCCACTTTATTTTTAACTCAGCAGCGGCTTTAAAACATTGCATCTCAATTTTAAAGTTCCTCTGCGTTCAGGTTGTTTTCAAGTCTGCTCCCATTGGTGTATGTGTATTCGTCTCCTAAAATCCAATCTTTACTTTCTGTTTTTTTTAACTTAGTTAGAACAGGGGTGTGTCTTCGAATCATATTAAGTACAACCCAGGAAAGGGTTTGCATGCTAAATAAAAATTATCATTACCACATCATAGCATGTATTCAACTGCTTCCACAGAGATGCAATTCTCAGTAGCTCTGATTATTATTATTATTACAAAGCACTATAAAAGAAAAAAAGACAAAATATCTGTGGGCAGAAGTATAAACTATTTAATGGCACATTAGGCTTCAATAATGATGACAAAACATCCTCTAATGATCACCAGACATTTTCTACACAGAGAAATATCTGGAAAATGGCTCAGCAGCATAATGTAGCCACAGCCTGTTCCTTACAGCGGAAACAAACAGAAGGGTGAGGGTGACCTCTGCAGGCCGTTCACTTCCAAAACCTTTAGTTTCAGTTATCAACACTTAACCAACTTTTAGAAATGAATTTTAAAAAAATGAATGTCACACAACGACATGAAAATAATTCAATTAATTTCAGAACATGACCTGCAGTACTTTCACTGTACCTTTAGGCGCCCGACGTTTCTTGGGTTCAGTAGCAACAGGGAGCTGAAATATGTGACAAACAACACAAGCAGAAAAATAAATAACAGCAAACAGGAGTCTGAAAGTCAAGTGAAAAAGAAAAGCTTCCTCAGGACTCTCAGGACTCTATGCAGACCTGTGAAAAGCTACATCGATCCTTACTTCTTCTATATGAATTAAGAAGGTCAGTAGCAGCCAGCCAATCAGATGCACTTAATTAACTGATCATCGGCAAGTGTGAGCACCTCTATCAAAGATGATGTTTTCTTTTAGTTTGCTGGTTTGGAGCAAACAGGTGTGTTTTAACACAATGCAACAACCTTCCCAGAAGTGGGCGTCCCTTCAAAATCACCCCAAGGTCAGATGCTTACTGCTCAGAGAAAATGCAGAAAAAAAATCCAAGCACTACATCTCAGACTCTAAAGGCCTCAGTTTGCATGTTACAATTTAAAGTTCATGACAGCACAATTAGAAAAAACAATTATGGCTTTTCTGGTAGGATTGCCAGGAGAAAGCCTGGCATCACAGCTTAGGTTTGAACCAAACTCCAAAAGTTCTGAAAAATGTCCACTGGACAGATGAGATCAAAGTACAGATCTTTGGTCATGATGCACAGCGCTGTGTATGGTAAAGATCAACACAGCATATCAGCACAAACACCTCATACCAATACCATGGGTGTGTTTTGTAGCCACAGGGCCTGAGCACCATGTTATTGAGTCGATCACGAACTCTCCTGCATACTAAAGTGCAAGAGAATGGCTGAAAAAGAAAACAATCAAGGTGTTGCAATTGTCCAGTTAAAGTCCACACCAAAACCTGACTGAAATGCTCTGCCAGGACCTTAAGAGAACTGTGCATAAACAAATGCTCACAAACCTTAATGAAGTGAAGCAACTTTGTGAAGATAAAGTCATGCAAACAAGTATTACTAATAATTATTACAAGTTATTGCTTTTACATGGTACCTCTACAGGCTATTGAATCATGGGGTGTACTTGGTTTCTCAGAGCACTGCACAGAGTCCTGCAAAAACACATGACTTTTCACATGACTGTGTGGTACACAGTAAAATAATCCTTGGGCAGCCCTCACCAAAATACAGAAAATCCTGTCCACTCAAAAACTGATAAAAGGCTGTGTGGAAATGTGGGCCAACAAGCTGAATGACATGTGTGTTGACCTAATGAACAGAGAGAGGAAAAAAAACTATTTCCCAATCAAAGAGTAGAAGCATGCAGATCTACTGCCAGTCTATGGTGTACTGCATGTCCTACTCCAGGACTACAGCTGATTCTAATTGTATATGCCTTTGCTAGATAAAGAATGAATTGAACTGCTCTGCACAAGCTCACATGTCATCTTCCTCCCTCCATACACCATAAAAAAATGTATATATAATGTGTAGGGTTGGATAGACTTGGTGACAAAGAGCTGCCTATTTGTCACCAATTCAGTTTATAACTTCTATGGACAGAATTTCTAGGCATAACCAAAACATACTGGAGAGATTATGTCTCTCGACTGCTCTCTCTTTTCAGTGTTCCTCCAGAACAGCTGGAGGAGGTGACTTGGGAGAGGGCTGTTTGGGGGTCTCTGCCAGACTGCTGCCACCACATCCCGAATAACCATTAAATGAAAGGATGAATGGACAGATATATTAAATGAATACATTTAATTCAAATTTTTGAGATGTAGCGGTAAACTTTTGCAATGTAACGTGCTCCTGTGTATGCTCTGTTCAGTGACTGCAACAACAGTAACATTTGCTATCTTCGAAATGTACAGGTAGATGCACGCATGCGCAGTTCTTCTCGCATCACATATTTTTCTTCCCATATTTGACCTCACTTGTGGATTGTTTTGGATGTGGTTGCTGATGCTTAGCAGTTTATTGATATTCTCTACATTTCATTACACGCTGAAAGCTATTGTGCCACAGCGATAATAGAACTGCGATTGGTGGTAAGCCGGTTAATGAAAAGCTGCTTGATAACGTTTTCTACGTTATCGTATATTAAGGGTGGGCTAAAGCTTCCCAAACAGTCCACAGCAACCCTGCCACAGCTACAGCTGTCAGTGTTAAGGTTTAAATTTGCCCTTGAGTGAGTGAGATTAGTCTCGCAAGTTGCCTTTAGCTGCAGCTTAATCAACTTAGCGCCGACTTAGAATAGGCTAGCCACCTAGCTAACTAACGTTCAAGTCAGCGTTATAGAAAGCGTGTGGCAAAACCTGGAGTCGGGCTTTCTCGCGAAGTGTCACACTTTCATTGTATTTCGAGTCAAGTTTGTGTTTATTCAAGAAAAGGAGGAGCAGCTCGCATCGCACTCACCGTTGCGGTTGTTTCCGCGTCCGCCATCTTGGGATGATCAACACTAGAAGCTGTTGCCATGGATACGTCAATGGCGCGCAGACACGTAGCTGGTTGGATTTGTGCTCTGGGACCGATTAAAGAAAAAAACTTTATTTACAAAAAAAGGGTTTAAGAACCATTTTTACTGATAAAGCCACGTCACATTAAATGCATTAGCCAACCCCTTCCTCTACTTATTGACTTTAGCTTAGCTACACAAAATTAATCATTCAAGAAAAAAAATGAAATGCTGATTTTCGGTTTCATTCGCAAACAAAAACACAGCTATAGTTCAGGTTATTTATTTATTTTATTTTATTTTTCTCCCAACACCTTTAACAGGGTAGATGTCCATTAAGACTGACTTTACTCTCAGTCTGCGTCACTGTCGGCAAACTCTAACAGTCACGTGGTCATATATAGATGTTGGGTCTGCCAGTGGATGTGACAAGAGATCATAGGTCCATGGTTATGTGTGTCTCTCAGTAAAGACGGTCAGTGTAGTATACAGAATCCGACCATATATTTCTGTGTGTTTTAGATTTTTCCTTTGCTTATAAACAAAATACATCTAGTAATGCAAACAGGGCACACAAACACCAGAATTGTGGCTTTTTCATGTTTCGAATTTGCAATCTTTCACCTTTTTCACTCTATAGGATTCTATGTAGTCTTAATAAATAAGTACACCACATGATTCAGTAGCTTGTAAAATCACCCTTAGCAGCAAGAACTTAAACTAATAATTTTCTGTATGACTTTATCAGTCTTTCAAATCATTGCAGAGGAATTTTGGCCCACTCTTCTTTACAGCATTTCTTTAGCTCATTGAGGTTTGCAGATATGTGTTTATGCACAGCATTTCAGTCAGGTTGAGGTCTGGACTTTGACCGGGCCATTGCAATCTTTTCTTTTCATAGAATTGATGCTGTGCTTGGGATCTGTGTCCTGTTGTGTATCATCACTTTTATAGACTCTTTTGGTATACAGAGGAGTTCATGGCTAACTTAGTGACTGCAAGGTGCCCAGATCCCATAGCTGCAAAACAAGGCCAAATCATCACCCTTCCTTAGTATAAGGTGTTTTGTGCTGATCTCTCCTAAGAGCTGTGCTGCCATGTTCTTCTTCAAGACCAAGAATTCCTCCTGGCAACCCTTAAAGCAAGTCATATTTGTTTAATAAATGTACTGTAATAAACTTTAACGTTGAAATGTAGTTCTTGTGTGTAAACACTGCAATAAAATAAATTTGCTGACATCCACTCCTGGGAAGATTGTGGCGATGTGTTAAAACTTGTGTGAATGAGCCAGAATGACATTGTCTATTAGGCAGAATGTACACTGATTAGGCATGCTGTTATGACCAGCTACCTATTATTATGTTGGTCACCCCTTTTTCTGTCGAGGCATGGATCCCACTAGACCCATGAAGATGTGCTGTAATAAAAGATCAGTTGATGTTAGTAACAGACTCTTTAAATCCTGTAAGTTGGGCTGAAGTTCAGCAGAGGAAGGGGGTCAGCATGGACACTGACATTCTCACACCTTTCTATGAGAACCACGTTTAAATATTTTGGGCAATTTGAGCTATAGTAGCTCGCCTGTTGGATCGGACCACACAGGACAGCCCATAACCCTGTCGCTGGTTCACCACTGTTCCTTCCTTGGACCACTTTTGATAGATAATAATACGCTTCTAACAAGACCACTTCCAAGACTTCAATTCAGAATTTTATAGACAGTACAGTTTATTGAATGTTAAGATTTCCAATGCATACCCCAGCAGTAAATATGTTTAAATAAGTCACCGATATTTACATAATCTTAACACATTCTGATCACAAGAAAACTTCACCAGTTGTTCCACAGGCTACAGATAAAAAAAAGAGAATTAACAGCCTTGAACTTGAATCCTCACACAAAGATTTGTATGTTACTGTTTAAAGGCACTGAGGTACAAACATCAGATCAGGAGTATACAGTATTTATATACTTTACACACACACACACACACACACACACAGTCACACACACACAGAGAAAGGGATGAAAACACTAAAACCTAATTCCAAGTAGGTGCAGCTAGAAAAAACAGGAAATTAAGTTAACATGTAGTAAAACTAACATGGGCACAAAGTCAAAAATATTGTTCTTTCTACTCATTAATGCACTTTTCATGTAAATACATTCAAATTCTATACTTTCAATAACTTTACATGAATAAACCCGTACCCCCCCTTTTATTTTAATCACTGCAAGTCTCTGTATTATGCCAAGTTTTCTTAACATGAATTAAAATGTAACATCTTCATTTGCTTCAAGAACAGCTTTAAGCCTCACTTCATTAAAAAAAAAAAAAATCAGTAAACAGATTAAAACAGTACAAATGACCTCTTTATCCCATCACCTTCATTAATCAGCAGCTCATCCTATTGTCATATACACATCAAAACATCAAATTTGGAGAGCAAAGTTCAAACTGCACAGTAATGTAACAGTATGCATTTATTATCATTTATACTTTTACAGGACATCTGAGAGGAAGGCAACTGTGCATAAAGTGTATTATTGGTATTAATGCACTTATAGTCAGGACAGTTATCCTGCAAGGTTTTGCATGCTGCTGTAATGCGAAAAACATTTAGTGGATCCATCGCTCACAGATGGAAAAAAACATTCTCATGTCAAGTGAGAATCCAAACTTGGACAAAGAGTTTATATTTCAAGCCTCAGTATGTCATTCCTACATTAGCAGGGAAAAATCCTGATACTTTTTACTGGGATCTTTAAGGATTACTGGATTTAAATCAGTGTTTCTTGTATTGCAGATAATCTCACATGTATCTCTTTAGTCTACTCTGTTAAATGCTTTCAATAGCTATGCAGTGATGAAATGTTGTAATTTTATTTGTGTGGGGTCCTCACCTTGCCCTCTATCTAAACCCCAGCTTCAGATTTCCTACTGGACATTTCCCTAAAGCATAAATGAATATGACATATGCTGATGAGATCTGTGCAGGTCTTTACAAGTTCCATCCATTTTATTTTTGCATTTTATAATCTTTTTACCTTTTTTTTTTTTAAATTAATGTGCCGTCCCATTATCAGTTCATCTGTGAAGCTCTTTGAATTGCACTGTCCTTCATCAAAGATGCTATACAAATAAAGTTTAACTGAAAGTAGGGTCCTATTCCTATAAGATGATTTTATGTCTTTAGCTACGCATCTACCTAAATTACACCATTTTTTTTTATTATTTAGTTTTTTGGTGGACATGGAGAATGGAGACACCCCACTTGGTATATACTCATAAGTTACTTGCTTTTTGCCCTTTTCCCTAAAAATTCCTTTACACCAACTGGATAATGTTGGGACGTGGCTAGCCCGGTATGCTGGTCAGAAAAGAGAATAGCCAGAGACACAAAACTTGTAGAAATCACTAATTTTCCTGGCTCCTGCCAAAGGCTCCCTGGGCAGCGGAGGTAGCAGCGGTGGTTGCAGCATTTTGGACAGTTCGGTTGGTCAGGACACCTTGTGAAAACTCCTGCTGGGCCTTGGTGAAGCTGGCACCTGTGTTTCTGTATTTAGAATGGACCTGGGATGATAGGAAAAGACAGAAAATTGTAAACAATGACAGGCGATCAAATGATGAAACCGTGTTTAACCTGCTGGTTCTTGTAAGGTTCAGGCCATGGTTCTTATGTCTACAAAGGAGATCATGAGTTCAGTTTCATTCATCTGTTAGTGAGGAGGATATCTGAAAATACAATACATGTCTAGTGGAGAGTTATGAGCCAAGGAACAGATTATTGTTTTAAGAGTTGTATTTGTTTGTCCCCCACTTTTTGCATTAAGATGAAATATTATGTCCACTTTCTAATGAATTATCGTCTTTATAAACCAAAAGACACTCCAGGAACTTCTACATGGAGGAAAGTCTGTAGAGTAAGTGCATTCAGCACACACACTTGGTTTGAATATTTCCTCTGAAGCCATTTTGTCACCCCGCGATTTTTAGTTTGTCTTTGACGTAGCTTCCAGATATAAATGAGAAAACTCAACAACTAAAACATGTTTAAAATACTTTGCTTAGGGTTATTCAGTTCATCAAGATACATTATATTAAACCTGACAGGTTCATAATAAAGTAATGAGATTACCTCTAAAAGTAATATATGTAAACAGAGGTTTTACTTTTGCGTACCATTTTCAGCAGGATGATAGCCAGCACAGAGTTTACAGTGAAAAATCCAGCCACTACCATCATAACCACAGCCACAGCCAGGTTTTTCTTGCTGATCATGGTGATTGATGTTATCCATCCACTGTCAAAACCAGAAACATGCAAGAGGAAAAAAGGTGTAATTGCACATTTTCTCTATAATTATTATATACAGTATATTATATTATACTGAAAGTTTTTTTTTTGTGGATTAAAGAGAAATACACAAACAACCAGATACCAAATGTAAAGCATGAAGTTTGTAAAAATGACACATGGAAACCTGAGGAGCTTTATATATGATAGAAAAGAAATCCCAAAATAAAAGTTACACACACTTACAAAGCAGCAACCCAGATTTATTAGGGCAGCAGGAATCTGTCAAAGAAATGCAATAGAGGAGAGACAGGAGAAGAATTCACACACAAACACATGTGTGAATGAAGAAATGTGGTGGTCCATGCACACTGAATGTATCCCAAAGCAGCATGCACATTCATACTGATGAAAAACAGAATCTTGGTGCACTTCCACCACACTTTCAGGTAGTGTAGGAAAAAATAAATAAATAAATAAATCCCACTGACCTGTTGCCCCAATGGGGAATCCCCACAGTCTGGATAATGTAAACTGCCACTTGGAAGAAGAAGACAAAAAAGAAGAAAAAGAAGCTGAAAGAGCTGTCAGACCTATAGAGGAGAAAAAAAGGAAAAGGGGACATTATTAATGCGAAGGTGCTCACTGGTTTGCTGACATATTGCATAATAGAGATATTAAGTTTCACAATTGCATGAAGTCATAAAAATGAGTCTGGAGATCATTTACAGTTTGAAGACTTGAATTAAAGTTCATAAGTGTAAACAATACCAGTGACACAGCATACCTAAAGGCCTTGTAGACCGGCCTGTACCAACAGACGAAGGCCACGGGGGTGAAGAGAATGAACCAAAGAAGAGCCAGACCAAAGTCAACACCATAGCTATTGTCTACGGTGAAGCAAGCCAGGCAGGCCAGCACGTTGAGGAAGAGAGTGGCACTGTGGACTGGAGAGGTGCAAAAGAAAACCAGTGACGCAGACATACACTTATAATACAACACTGCTTATAAAAAGTTCTGGTGAACCATCCTCTGTGCACTTTTAAACTAATAGGCATGAATGGTGTCTTTATTATGGTTATTATTATCTCCTTCGTAACAAATTACTTTCCCAAATGTGGGGTAAATAAAGTATTTCTTAACATATTAGTGCAGCAATTATGACTTTAAACAATCTAGTATCTTGTAATGGATAAAGTTATAAATCATGATTCATTTGTAAAGAAAAAAGTATGAACTTCATCAAAAGTATGATCAGTGGAAAGTCTTGATACATCTTTAAATTTAAAAGCTGAGATTTGATGTACTATACCATCCTTTTAGGTCAGTGATTAGCATATAAAATACTACAATCAGGGCAGGGGTACATACACATCCAGAGGTAGTACATTCTCTTGCACATCCTGCGGTAGTCCTCTGGGATTTCCTCCTCAAAATTCTGATAAAAGCAGGGCTTTACAGGGAAGAACCTTGGAAGAGGTGGCCAATTGTTCTCTTTAGCTGACAGGAAAAGATTTAAAAACCTTATTATCATTTAAGACTTAACACATACTCAACACAACTACATCAAATACCTGCAGCCACTTACCTCCGGGGTTCGATGCGCTGCCTGCCCTCCTGTTCTCTAGCTCCTGTTCCTTCCGCTCCAGCTCTGCTGCTTTCCTCTCCAGCTCCTCCTGCTGTTTGATCAGGTTAGCCTGGGCAGCAGCTGCTTTAGCCTGATGTGTGATAGCAGACCTGCATCTTAATACGGTCTTCAATATTGTTGAACACAATTTCCTCATGCATGTACTGCACTAATATAACCATCCAAGGTGCTGCTTTCTTGCAGTGATAAGCTAGATGGTCCCTGCAGTAAAATGTGATGACTTTTGGAGCGCCTGTGGCTCAGGATGTACACCAGGTTGTCTACCAACCAGCAGATCGTTGGCTAGATCCTCCACCAATCAAATCTGCATACCAAAGTGTCCTTGAGCAAGACATTGAACCTTTAATAAATTACCTGTGATGCACCGATCAGAGTGCAAGTGTGTGGGTGGTAGAGAAGCATTTCTTAGCATTGTTTATGTATGGACTGGTCCGGGACTTGGATACAGACTTTCTACTCAGTTGAGCACTCAAAATTCTTTCTACTACACCTCTCATTCATCCAGTCGCACACATTTATACATTATTCATGATAAAGTGCTTATTAACATTCTCTCACACACACACACACACACACACACACACACACACACACTAACGATCCAGTGGATGCATCAGGGGCTACTCAAGGATCAGTATCTCTTCAAAGGAATGCAAATGTGGAGTCAGGGATTGGCCCATTGACCTTCCGATTAGTAGGTGACCCACTCTACCACTCGAGCTACATTCGACCAAGTAAAGAAAAATAAATATACTCATTCTTCTTTGCATGGTAGTGACTTCCATTTCTTGAAAACTTAACTGAAATCGGTTAATCTTGTCTGATCTCATTATTTAAACACGCTGAAATACATTCGTCTCACTCACTTTTGGGTTCTGCTCCACAGATGTCTGTAGTACAGCTGGTTGAGAGGGTGCAGCAGAGATAGGGATTGTCGTCCCAGAGTGGTGTCCCTGTAAAAAAGGTTGAAGCAATATCTCTTTTCAAATATATTTTCATAAAACCAAAGGATATGGTTCCTGCTGAACACCATATCACAATATGATATGAGCAGTTCCATTTAAAACACAAAGGCTGACCATTTCCGGGGAAGAGAATGGGTTGTACTCCCCGACGTTGTCATTGACACTGATGGTGGCTTGTGTGACTGAAGCATCCTGGGAAGAAGAGGAAAAAAAAGAAAGATCAAACACACAGTAAGGTGTGACACTGAGAATCCATGACTGTTCAGTGTTTATGTGGTGCCAACTGTGGAATTATAGGAGTGTCCCATCCAGTGGAGGAGCAGCACCTGAACACTGAATTTTCTCTCACCAGATTATCTATTAATAACACTCTTGGCCCTGGACCACATTTGTTTCAGTTAAATTACAGTTTCTTGTGTGTGTGTTTGAATAAAGATTAAGCATCAGTTTCTTAAGTTAAAATGTCAAAGACATGTGGATTCATAAGCTTTACTTCCTAGGTCTACAAGACCTAAATTATTAGTCCTTTATTTATCCAGGTAAAAATCTCATTGAGATTAAAAATCTCATTTCCAAGAGAGACCTGGCATCTCTTGGAAATGAGACAAAAAACACACAAAAAAAACACTGGTCTGTCAAACATTAAAAAAAATGTACTAAGAAACAAAAACAAACCTATCTATAAAGTTAAAAGCAGCGTCACTGGCTTGCTACGCGTGTTATCTATGAATAGCTTGTAAAAGAGAACTCCCGGTTAATGGCAGGCACCTGTTCTCGGGTCTGCTCACCTGCGCAGGTGAGCTCAGAGCACACTTCCAGCGAATATTCACAGTTTTAACGTAAAAATGTTTATAATCGCATTGAAACGTGTCACACTTGACAACAGTGGCGATTCTTAGCCAGGAAATGCTTAGGCCAAACCCAGCAACCAACCAAACAGGTTTTTGTTAGAGCATATCTTTGTATTCACTTTACACCAGAAAATGAAAAGCTTCTGAAACTCGATTCGCGGGCAGAAACCAACCAACACTCACCTGGAAGGGATTTATGTCCATTGGGTCAGCGAAGGGGTTACTGTCGAAACCCGACATTGCGAGAAAAGTTTATATTGCGTAAAATAAACAACGACGGCAGCCTTCTCCCCGGCGGCTCACCCTTCTCGCTCTCGCTGGTCCTGCTCCTACTGATGGTGCTGTGTGACGCCGGCGGCACTGCGCATGCGTCGCCTGTGTGGGTCGCGTCACCGAAGGTTGGCCGGAGTCAATTAACCCTCCTTTATTTTTAGCAGTAATGTGAATTGGTTTCAAATGAGCGGTTCTCGTGACAGTCTGTCCACGCCGGTTATGTGTGTGTCGAAATGAGAGCCAGTCTGCGGAGGTAAACGCACAGAGTGAGCTCTTTTTTAAAACTTTCCGCAGCACCCTTTTTAGGTGCTGCGGAAATATTAGCTTATTTAAACGACTAAGCAAAACCACGAGTTCACCAGGAAAATAAGAATTACCTGATCTGCTACTGACAGAACTTTTTTTTTTTTTTTTTTTTTTTTAAATACTTGTTCTGTTTACTGAACATTGTGGCTCCAGTTTGAAACAGTACCTGCAGTCCAGTTCTAACAAGCTTGAAAGTCAGTATTTGATATAATCACCTTTATTCTCCAACACAGCCTGAAATCTCTTTCATTTCTTTAAGTAGTCTTCAGGAATAGTTCTCCTCTTCTCTTCTTGAAGGTCATTCAAAGCTTTTCTTTGGATGTTGTCTGCCTTTTGTTTTGTTCTCTTGTCAAGATGACACCACACTGACCCCACTCTGTTTAAATAATGGTTTTCTATCCAGGAATGCTTTTTGCAGTGTGGATTTTCATGTTGTAATTTTATGCATTTTTTTGTCTAAACTGTATTGTTGTACATTGACAAGATGTTACTCATTGTTTTTGTAGGACCTTTGCCAGGGACTGCAAATAATAAGTAGTTTTCTGGATACCTCTGGCATATTCGCATTGATATGTTCATTAATATGTGTTGTCCCTTTTTAGAAATAAATTAAACTACATTTTCAGGGTGTTTGGGGGTGACTGTAATGCTGAAGAATGAAGCCGTCACTAATCAGATGCTTTTGCAAAATACAGCAGTACTTTTCTGTACTGTTGGATTTTGACAAGATCTCCAGCACTAGCCTCCACCGTATTGTACAGATTGCTATAGACACTCACTGTTGTACCCGTCTTCTGCCCTCTTCTATATATCAAGGAGGACTTGAACTAAAAATGTGAAACTCCATAAGAGTTGTTGCCGCTGACTTTCAGTCTAATTCTTGTGTAATTTGGCATACGTATTCTTTTGGATAGCTCAATTAAAGGGCCAGATATGTCTCTCAGGTCGTATTACCGAATTACCAATCTTACTAAAAAGAAATAGGCCCCCAGCCATACATCTGGACTGGTTTGATAAGAATACAAAGTTGAAACTTTGCTTCGGTATATCCAACTCTTCTAGGTCCATAAACCATATTACCTTTTAAAACAAAATCAGCTGATAAATGATGAAAGAATGCAGGAAACACTGGTACCAGGAAATAAAGTATATAGTACCTGCCCTACTTCAAGAGGAAGAAGCTTGAATGGGGTCTTATTTCACTTTCCAGGTGAGAACAGACTGCAAAACTACTAACTTATAAGACCTGTAACATGAAACAGTTCATTTATCCAATCTCTCTGGATAAACGCATGGTACAGAATACACTGAACAAATCATTATATCGATACGAGGATGAGTATAAAGAAAATATGGTGCCACTTGTCGTCGGTCTTTTACAGAAAGTACAGATACAACTTGGTATTGAATCTCTGGAACTCCCCTGCAGGGATGGACACCCTGTTTGTGTCATACTTGTGTGAACATCATGGTCATCAGATGTTCCCTGTTGATCATCTCAGTCTTATCATCCTATTTATCTCTTTCCCACAGATTTAAATGTAGATGACACTTTAGTCATCGGATCCTTCACAAACAGCCAGTTTATATTTAACTCAGTCTGCTGCCAGCCATCTCTCAACAGTGAACATTCTTTCAAAGGCTCTTGAATCTTTCTTGATAGAATTTTTTTTTTTTTTAATGCCACAGAGCAGACTGGCTGTTAATTAGACCATACAGCGTGCCTGTGTGGAAGCATCTGCATCTTCCACTCATTTATACAGCTCTTAAATGTGTCACCCATCTATCACCAAAAAAAGCTTACATTTATGCCTTATACTTAACGGTCGCTGCAGTGACAAATGGCAAATACAATAAACAGAAGCCTTGGGTCACGCCCCGTAATCTTTGAAATGAAGCTTTCTGTCCCATTGGCACAAGTGGATAAAATCCAGCACCTAGCCATGCAGCCTGTCTTTACAAACTTTTGTTTTTCCTAAAGAGCTCACTGAATGTGAGCGTGGAACTGTAATAGGATTCTAAAGTAGCAGCAAGTCCGATTGTGGAATTCTTTTCTTCTACGTTTCCTTAATGCTTGCTTAGAGAGGCAAAGTCTTTACAGTATAAAGCATTTTGAGGTGACTGTTGTGATTTGGTGCTTTATAAATAAAACTGAATTGACTATCCCATGATCTTCTGTAAGTGGTGTCTTTGCAAAATGGAAGTGTTTAGGAATCACATTAACTCATTAATGAAGTGCAGACAAGGTAAAATTCACAGCTTGATCACTGAATGCTCAGGAGCTCCAGACCTTCTGGCATTAACATCAGCACAGAAACTTTGGGCTGGTAGCTTCAGTCCAAAGTGTCCTCGGGCCAGACGTTTGCTCCTAATCTAGTCACTAGACAGTGAATGTTACGGTAGATTGTGCTAGTGCTTATATTAATGTTTGAGTGAATAGGACCTGTATTAAGCCTTTTGTGTGCTTAAGTAGAAAAGCGCTATATAAGAACCAGTCCATTTAGCATTTTGTCACAGAATAGTAGTATTGCAGAAATGGATTACAACAGCCAAATACTGTGTGCATTCAAGGGTTTTATATTGTTTGTGTCTAAACCTGCTAATTGTTCTGGTTTGGATCACATTGTTTTTGCACAATTAATCCAAGGTAACTACCCCAAATGTCAAATTCCCCTCCTGGCTCATGCACAACTTGGAATTTGCTTCTTTTGCACAGAACGCACTTTGACATGCCACACTGGGGGAAAACAGCAGAATAAAATTATAGATGACTGGACAGCATTAGCTGCTTCAGTTTCAGGTTCATTATATAGCGCATGGCTGACTCACTATCATGACAGTGGGACTCTAACCGTGCCCCTGTTAGCTAACAGGGGCACGGTTAGAGTCCCACTGTCATGATAGTGAGTCTGTTATTAAGAGTAATTTCCTATTTTAAACATAGACCTAAAGAAAAGAATTGCACTTATGCAGTTGGACATTTACAACTAAAACATACACACTCATCAATAATGACAAGACACAATGATTTTATGTTCTTGCATGGTTGCTATTGAGCAAATGCTTAAGAGACAGGAGAGAATGGCTTTGGGAGTGGGAGGAGTGGATAATAATAGATTTCAAGAATAGAATGGCATTTGTTCTCTATACTGTACATATGACCTGTATTGTACATAACAGTTGTATGGCTGTTAAGCAGTGAATGCAGGAATTTTATCACATTTTCCAACATTCCTAAAAAGCTGGGATCCCCTTGGCTGGAATACACACCAGCTGACTTGGTCCCTTTGATGGCGGTATTTCCCTTGTAAGGGGAAAAGAAAAAAAAAAAAAGCAGCACAAACTTAAAACACATTAAGTGGGTTTTTTTTCTTTTCTGTCTTACACAAACATACAGTCACGCATGAGCTCTCGCCACATGTACACAACAGAAGCGTGGGATCCACTGCCCAAACCCAAACATCTCTGTTCAAGAATCTCTATTTTAAAAAAAAAACAAAAAAAACAAAAAAACAAGATAAATATTTGACTTCAACTACCCAGCAGAGGCTGGTGTTCCGGCTTTGTACAGTATTTATACCTGTATATTATATGCTATAAAGAATTTCTGTGACATTAAAATTTTTAAATAAGGGAAAAATTATTTTGTAATAACAAAGCATCCACTGCTTACATTGATTGTAAACTCATAAAGCAGCCTATAGTTGTGAGCTTTAAGTTCACTGTAACATCTGTGACGCCTGATGGTGCCTGATTTGTTTTTCTTCTCAATTTCTGTAGTACACTGCTTCAGCTTTCCAGCTCTGTAATATTCCCTGATGCCGTGTTTTCTTCTGGATATTCCAACATTCCCTTTTCTCTGTCCTCCTGCTCAGTTTGTCTC